>NC_041707.1:25763346-26013346 GCF_900700375.1 Denticeps clupeoides
TCTCTCTCCCGCCAGATTGTATCAGGATAGACTGTAACCTCAGTAAGTGGTTCTATGCATTTTTACACTTTTCCTCTCTCCCCTTTGCCTCTTATTCTTCTCTTTGTCTTCTTTTACTCAACTCATTATCTGTTTATTTATTTTTTATGCTCTGGGATCTTTTAATTTGCCCATTTTATGTTTTGATTTATAATAATTTTTACCTTATAACCTTGTTAAAAATGTCTGTTTCTCATCTGTTTCCCTTTTCTACTCTTGTAAATTACTATTTTTAACACGTCACTTCATTTTTCTCTTTTCTTTCATCTTTGCTTTCCTCAGTAAGATTCTGCTCCCTTTTTCTTTCATATATATTAGTATTGTTTTCTGTCTCCCTCTCTATCTCTGAACCACACACATGCACACATACTGATCACACTACAGACCCATGTAACACAGCCAACCCCCACAATGTCATTCTGGGTACTAAGACATGTATCAGGCAATATGTGCAGGCAGTTTCAAGGACCCCCTGCTGGGGCATTATTGCTGGAGGGTCTGACAGCAAAAGCTAATATTAGTCATGATTTGCAGTGAGAGTGACAGTCTTTGTTTACACAATCAAAAACACTGCCAAGGTAAGTCACAGTGTACCCAAACAGAGGAGAAACCGCGTGTGTGTGTGTTTGAGCGTGTGTTTCATGTTCATGCTCATGTGTTCTTATGTGTCATTTTGTGTTCATTTGTGAATATGTATGTATCCAATTTTTAAAATCACAAAAAGACTCACTGTTATGGGCTGATCTGATTGCCTTACCTTTCATCAACATACAGTCACTTCACCAAAATATCTGATTGCTTTTGCATCACTGTAGTATGGAACTGTTAAATGCTGTTCAATACTATTAACACACACAGGGTAACATTTAACACACCAATATGTTCTGCAACATTAATGCTTAAGATCAAACATCTTAATTCAAATTCTTTAAAGAATTTTACGCTTGATACAGACCTTTACTACTTTATTTGAATGTACAGTGTGTTTCCTATTAAATTTTAACATATTTAGAAATATATATGATTTGTGTATGAAGCTTTGTTCGTAAAAGAGAGACATGGATCAGTACTAAATAATTGGAGAATTACTCTACAATTACATTATGTCATTTATTTAGTCTTTCCTTAGGTCAACCTAAGCAATGACTGTAGCTCATTAAAAACCGTTTAAAATGAACAGTCTGTGGTCTGATGGTATGCACATCTGACCTCCCGCTGACCTGCAGCAGTGGTATGAAGACTGGCAATTCATGACATAGTGGCACCCCCGCATGCTTGAGGCAGGGGGCGATGATGTGACATATGGCAAGCACAAGGCACCAAGTTGTGCCACAGCTAATGTCACGCCCTTCCTCTAAAGATAGGCCGAGAGATTTAGGGTGATAGGGTGATAGAAGTCAAGCCCTGCAGCCATCACTGGTGGTATCACCTGTAGTCTGTGAGTCATTTTCATCACACCATAGACCCCTCTGCCTCTGGCTGACACGAACCTCAAACAAAACAGGACTGGGCCTGTGTGCTGTAGGTCCACTGATGTACCACATGCTATGGGTCAGCAGGATGTTTATTTCGAGAATGCCATGCATTCTCGAATCTGTATCTGTATCTCATAATTAATGTATGTCTTTAGTAACCAATGCACTCATGGGTTCAAATGCTAGGCTCCTGTGTAAACATACTGGATGTGTTATATTAATAACATGGCAATATCATATCTTTGTTTTGCATTACATTGCGTATGACCATGGGGGAAGGACAAAGGGTTGTATATCTCTTACAAAGACTGCAAAAATGTGCATTGTTTCAGGGTGGTGCAGCAACAGCTGTTATCCTAATGGTTCACTGCATTGAATAACATTTCATTTTAATATATGTAATTCTTTTCCTGAATAACTGGTGGGAAGTGAGTACTGTGTCTCAGATAACGCACAACCTTCCTGCTGACGTTTTTAAAAGATGCATTTAATTTGCCAAGGAACAATTCAAATCTTACAAAGAAACTCCAACTGCTAAACTGCAGGGCTAAAACTGTGTCAAGCCCCTCCTTAATCAATTATACATAGCAGCAAAATATATCACATAGATCAAGCCACCTGAATATAGAGAATGAAAATGATGTCCTGGAGCCTTCCAAAGTATGCAGTGGAAGGCCTGGAGAAGGGCTTTTAAAAGCATTTTAATTAAATTTCCTACCTTGTGGTGAACACTCACATATGAAAAACGTTTTCTGATTTATAGGTAGTGTGCATAATCCAGTAGCCTGAGAAATCTAGTGCATGAAACAAAGTTTCAATGGGTTCTTTATTTAACTAAAATCAGGTTGATAATATTGAATACACTGCATGGTTACCAATGCAGTGGGATGCATCTGGGATGCAACTAAATTGCATCCCAGATAATTACTTTTATTTTGATGTTACTGTGCAATAAATTATTTTTCAGAAATTAGAAAAAAAGGTGTTTGCAGATATAATGTTGGTATTGCATGTTGAAATAAATTTTGCCAACATTTCTCTGTTAAACAGGAATTAAATAAATACTTATTATAAAATCAATAAAGTATTATTTTGAAGCATGGATAAGCTTCAAATAGAATGAGATTAAATGTTGTTGTTGTTTGTGTGTATGTGTGTTTGTGAGAATGTATGTGAAATAGAATTCTGAAGACAGTGTGCAGGAAAGCTTGCGTTATGTGTCTGCTTGCACCCTTAAAATTGTTTAATGAATTTCTCTTATTCACTGGAGTGTGTATTATAGTGTTCCCTCTTTCAACAATGGTTTGCTAACACTAGATTAACTTGCCAGTTCATCAACTATTCATTGTTGAAGTCCCTCAGAAGTTCATAGGAACAGAGGCATTTACAATAAATGTTATTTATTTCAGGTAACAATCGAGATGTTCAGAAAAGATAATTACAAAATGTACACAAGTAGAGTACCATACAGCATTAAATGTACATTAGTACTTTTCATGTCTGGTGATCAGTGAATTCCTGGAGAGTGTTCTGTACATGGAGGCATAGCTTCAAATGATTTTTTGGTCCTCAGAGAAGACATACAGAGAGTAATATATAGCAAAGAACTTGAGAGGTGATCGGGAAAGGGAGGGAGAGAATGAAAGTGTGTAAAGTGTGAGAATGAGGGAGTGTGGTAATATGAAGTTGTGAGACAGAATGCAGAAGTGCTACAGACTACAAAGCTTGACACGGTGAGAGGAAAGCGGATGGAAAAGCATTGTTCGACAAACAGCAGTAAAGACTCAGAGGCAGACAGGATGGAGACAGAGGGAGACAACCAGATAAAGATCGATGATCCCTCTCTCTGGGAGAGAGATGAGAGAGTTATAACAGAATAGTGCAGAAAAAGTGGGGTAGATTTAAGGGATTGCAGGCTCAATGTTGTCTTTTGTCTATTTATTTATTTGTGTATTTTCCTTATTCTCCTTGCATTTTTCTCTCTCTATGTGACTTGTGACAATTTAACTGACTGCATGAGGTGAATTGTTCTCTTCTCTGGTTCATTGTAACCAAAACATACAGTACAGGCCAAAGGTTTGGACATACCTTCTCATTCAATGTGTTTTCTTTATTTTCATGACCCTTTACATTGGTAGATTCTCATTGAAGGCATCAAAACATATTTTTGTTATGTACTTAACAAAAAAATGTGAAATAACTGAAAACATATATTCTAGTTTCTTCAAAAGAACCACTCTTTGCTCTGATTACTGCTTTTGCCATTGTCTCGATGAGCTTCAAGAGGTCGTCACCTGAAATGGTTTTCCAACAGTCTTGAAGGAGTTTGCAGAGGTGTTTGCCCCTTTGCCTTCACTCTGTGGTCCAGCTCACCCCAAACCATCTTGATTGGGTTCAGGTCCGGTGACTGTGGAGGCCAGGTCTCTACATTTTATTAAGTACATAACTCCACATGTGTTCATTCATAGTTTTGATGCCTTCAGTGAGACTCTACCAAATAAATGGTCATGAAATAACGAAAACACATTGAATGAGAAGGAGTGTCCAAACGTTTGGCCTGTACTGTACGTCATGCCACTTATCAAGACTTTTCAGTATATCTGAGTATAGCCAATTATAAGCTCATAACATGTATGACAGTTAACTTACTGATCTGAGATGTATTACCTTCTACCAGTCAACATCTGCTGCTGATGCTGGGTCATTTACCTAATGCCATTCAGAATCTATGCTCCAGTTGTGGCTCATCCTGGTGGTGCAAAGGTGTTAGGGGCATCATCCTTCTTTTTTAATTAGTACTCAGGGTCATCAGGTTCTCCAGTATGGCACAGCTGCAACTGAATTTTTCACATAAACCAGGGTGTGATGATGCTTGTCATTGCTCTGCTGAGGACAGCAGAGACAGGATGAGAGACAGACTGCCTGCCCCTCTCCAACAAGCCTGTTTTTTCATAATTAACCCTTTTTTCATATGCACACACACACACACACACACACACACATATACATACATACAGTGGGAAAGTATGTAGACCCCCTTAAATTTGTCATTCTTTGTTATATGGCAGCCATTTGCTAAAATCATGCTAAAGTTCATTTTCCCCCATGAATACACAGAGCACCCCATATTGACAGAAAAACACGCAATTGAAATTTTTGCAGATTTATTAACAAAACAAAACTGAAATATCACATGGGCCCAAGTATTCAGACCCTTTGCTGTGACACTCATATATTTAACTCAGGTGCTGTCCATTTCTTCTGATAGTCCTTGAGATGTTTCTACACCTTCATTTGAGTCCAGCTGTTTGATTTATACTGATTGGACATGATTAGGAAAGACACACACCTTACAGCTCTCAATGCATGTCTGAGCAAATGAGAATCCTGAGGATCTGCCTGGACTGCTGCACTTTAGGTTCCTAAGAGCACAGTGGCCTTCATAATCCTCTCAGTTCAAGACATGAAAGCCCGCATGGAGTTTGCTAAAAAATTATGAGATCAAGATAGAACTTTTGGCCTTAATTCGAAGTGGTATGTGTGGAGAAAACCAGGCACTGCTGTCCAACAGTGAAGCATAATGGTGGCAGTATCATGCTGTGGGGGTGTTTTGAAGCTGCAGAAACAGGACTACTAATTGCAATCGAGGAAATGATGGATTCAGCCAAGTGCAGGGATATCCTAGACAAAAACATTCTCCAGAGTGCTCAGGACCTCAGACTGGGTTGAAGGTTTACCTTCCAACAAGATAATAACCTTAAGCACACAGCTAAAATAACGGAGTGGTTTTACAACAGCTCTGTGAAAGTTCTTAAATTCCTCAGCTAGAGCCCAGACTTAAACCCAATTGAGTATCTCTGGAGAAACCTAAAAATGGCTGGCCCCCAACATTTACCATCCAACCTGCTAGAAATGGAGAGGATCTGCAAGGAGGAATGATCCTCAAATCCAGGTGTGACAAACTTGCATCTATCCCAAAATGCTCTGTATTAAATCACAAGGAAAGCAGATAAATTCATGTTGGTTTTTCTTTTCATAGCAAGAAATATTAATATTTTGCAATATTTTTTCTTCCTCCATTTCTGGCACCAACATAATGGATAATGCCCTTAGCATTTGTCAATATTGCTTATGCCATGGCCCAGCACCATTTGTTAGCATGTTGGCTCAATGCAGCATAAGCTGTTTACTGCATTCATTGTGTCAGCTGGTGCAATGTCATCTAGAAAGAATTCATCTGTTGGTATTATCAACTCTCTTGAGAATGGAGTGAAATGGTGCATTTTGTAGAACAAATAAGGTGGTGATGAATGTTTGGTGAGCAAAGTCAGTGGAAAAAATTTGGATTCCAGAAGATAAAAAGAGAGGAAGTGGGAGGTTCATTTGGCCAATTGACAGAGAAAAAGATACCCCTCTCTTTAAATATGTTAGCAGCTAATTAAAACAGGGAGCTAGAAAATATTTGTAGATTAGTTGGCAGATTTTTCTTTCTTTACACATGGTCTGAAAGATAAAAGAGGATGATTCAGTGAAGAGTTGACGCAGATACTGGTTGCATTGGAAGTGAGGGAATTTGCATTACTCTTTGCAAACAAGACAATGGACCTTAGCCAAAGCTGGAACAGATGGCAAAGGAGAAAAGGGGCACAGGAACTGTTGGAAGGCAATTCACATACTTTGTTTGCCATTACCCACGTATGTGCTGCATCCATATCATTTAAGCATTTGTGCTTCTGAATGCAGCATGCATTCACACACATGCAAAAGAAGGTTTATCACCAGAGAGTTTTCCATGCACCATCCTCTGCACATTGCTGACTCCACATTCTGAATTATACATCCAGACAATCTATGCTCCAGATGGCTGCCAATCTCCCAATTATGGGATTTGCAGGGCTCATCAGGGCAGGGGGTAAGAAGCAGAGAAGGGCTGAGAGCAGGCCTTTACAGTGCCCAAGATGGGGACTAAAGCTGGAGTGATGGAAAATAGGAAGTGGGGCCACCTCTGCCACTGGTGAAGTTAAGGTCTGGAATTAGGGCAGGCTTTTTTATATACTTTTTGGGTACTTTTTAAGTCCAGCATTCTTTATTAGTGCCGGTTCACTAAAATGGCAATAGTTGGTATTGGTTGTAAAGCATTAGTATTTATTTATCTTATGCTTTACATACCACAGATATTTACATTTACAGCATTTATCAGACAATCAGTAGATACAGGGAAAGGCCCCCTAGATTAACTTAGGGTTAAGTGTCTGCTCAGGGACACAATGGTAGTAAGCGGGACTTGAACCCGGGTCTTCTGGTTCATAGGCGAGTGTGTTACCCCTAGGCTACTACCACCCCAGATATTTTTCATTCTGGCACATGCGCCTAGTTATATTACCAATCCGGTTGCATATAGAGGCCTAAGAGGAAAGGTTTTCCTCTCTTGTTTTTGCACCATTCACTCAACTTCATGACCACATGCACACACAGAGCATGCTCTGTCAGCCTACATTAGCCCTCATTTGTTATGCTGGCATAGAAGCATACCTGTCAGCAAAGATACATGCCCTTCCAACATGCCCTTTTTTATTTGCGCCATTTTTCTTGCCTCCTGAGAGTGGGGCTGCTGAGCTACAAATTAAGTAAGGACAGGCATGTAGGTAAAGTGTGATTGAGTGAGACAGGCAATGGGTGAGTTGAGGGGAGAGGTTTTCTTTCAAAACAGCATTTTAATTAGACTGCCATGGAAAAAGACCTTTTTCTGTTCAAATGGTTGGTCATCATAATTGTGCTTGTCTCCCATATGAGTAAAGAGGGCATACTGTTCAACCACAAGCAAAAAGACAAGTATTTGCGTTCTCTTCAAATATTCTTCTGTTTTTATTCCTAATATCTATTTGAAGTGCATATGTTTAGATTTTTATGACAGCAGTAGATATGCTAATTATTTAAATGTATAGTTGACTATGTATTTCTGCTGCATACATTATGTTATATATGTTCTTTAATGAAGTAATCAGGTCTACAATAACCACATCCTTTGACTTTTTCTTTGCTCTTTTTATACACAACCACGTGGAAGAATGACTCCTCCTCTGACCTTGATCACTGGTTATTTAGCACTCTGCACTGACTCATCTCCCAGAAGCCATTGCCTTGGCCAAGTGCTAGGCCAGTGTCATTATGCCAGTGCCAGTCACACCACATTTTGGTGCTACAGCACCAGTGATGGCATCATGAGTGACATTCCCTGTCTCCCTGCCTGATTTTTCTTTGTTCCATTTTGAGCTGTCTTAAGCAGCATTTGTCCTCAGGCAACTTGCAGACCTAGGTACGGCCTATTACTCTCTGCTGTCTTGTGGTTGGGCCCATTGCCTGGATATCGCCTTGTGATTCAGATGCAACACAGTGGCAGGGCAGTGAGCCTTACAATGCCTTGTTCTGGATTAAGGCAGTAACATTTAGATTTGTTTATCTTTCAATTTTCTCTCAGTTCTTTTTTGCACTCTATAAATTTCGTGTTGACCATGGGACAAGGTGTTGATGACTAGAAAGATCTCAACAGTGAACTAAAACTGTCTCTGTTTATTAAAACATACCATACATTATATTATGTTCTTTAAGACTTGACTTGACTTTACTTTACTTTATTTAGCAGACGCTTTTATCCAAAGCGACTTACAAGAGGAAGACACCAGCAATTCTCGTTTGATTTCTATAGAATATTGAGTTTACAAACTAAGAGCCCTGATAAGGCTCAACTTGTCAGCGAGGAGCATGCTCAGAGATTGTTAGGTGCTTGACGAAAAAAATTTTGTATTGTTTGTGCAATGTGTACGCATGTGCGTGTGTAAGTGTTAGATTTGTCTGTAATACTTTTTGAACAAGAGGGTTTTCACCTGCCTCTTAAAAGTGCTGATAGTCTCGGCTAGTCGTGTGGAGGAGGGCAGGTTGTTCCACCAGCCAGGGACAACAACGGAGAACAGAGATGATTGGAATTGGAGACCCCGTGAAGAAGGAATTTTTAGTCTCCTTTCATTTGCTGTTCTGAGAGAGCGTGCAGGAGTGTAGCTAGCTAGCTATTGTATTGATATAGGAGGGTGCAGTTCCATTTACAGCCCTGTAGGCAAGCGTCAAGGATTTGAACTCAATGAGAGCAGCTACTAGGAGCCAGTGGAGAGAGATGAGAAGAGGTGTAACATGGGTGTATTTTGGCTGATTGAAGATGAGACGGGCTGCCACATTTTGGATCATCTGGAGTGGTTTTATGGTGACTGCAGAGGCTCCAGCCAGGAGAGAGTTACAATAGTCGAGTTTGGAGATGACCATTGCCTGGACGAGGAGCTGCGTAGCCTGTTGCAAGAGAAAAGGCCTAATCTTGCGACTTTAAATCAGACTTTAAATCAGACTTTAAATCAAGGGACAGAGATTCTTAAGTATTACATGCAAAGAAGCAATTAAAAGTAATATAGGTTTGTATAGAGGTTTTCGCCAAATCAGCATATTCTGTGCAAATTTAAATTATGTTTTGAGAACGTCATTATTCGTAGCAAATATTTTTTGTGTTGTTTCTGGTTATGTAACTACAATATTCAGGAAATTGCCTATTTAAATCCAAATATTTCGCCAAAAGTCAAGTATATGATCCATGATCTAAGAATAAAACACACATTAAAAACAACAATGTAAAGCATCACAACCTTTGATCCTGGGCTGCATCTAGTGTAGAGTAGAAAAACTACAGATGACAGGTTATTGATGTGTATTGTCCATTAATTGACAAGTAGACAATGGTCAGTGGAGTAGAGATGCTCACCTGGTAATTATTGGTTAATGGTTGTTGTTGCTTTTCTAATTACTTGACATTGGATTTTTAGAATGCATTCCAACACAAAGAAGGACACGTTTCTGTTGGTCACAAAGGCTCAACATGTCTAATAAGGATGCATGCTGTCTGTGCAAACAAAAAGGAGTGGAGATGCAGCAACATGTTGCGTGAAATAGAAGAGAGAAATAAGGTTTCAAAGACACCCCCTGGAGACTGGGGACTGCACACATTGTTAGTATTTGAGTGGTTTGGGGAGCAAAGAAACTGAAGAATAAGCAAACAGAGTTTCCTATAGCCTCTTACCATTCATCAAAGCCCTTACTCTTTTGTTTTCACCACACATGCTGAATTTCTCTGTGCATTTTCATTACACAACAACTGTGGACTAGCTATGTACCAAACACCTGTTAGTATCAAATAAAGAGAGACCTGCTTTACTGCTTTTGTTTGAGTAACATATGTCTGAGTGTTGAGGAAAGGAGCACACTCATCTATTTTTATTCATAATGGCGCACCCCTTCAGCATGAAGCAGAAATCTTTACAGACTGCATATAATCTGTTTGACTGGTTTGCTCAAGGATCTGTGTTATTTCAGGAAGGCCTGCAGGCAGACAGAAAGGACCCCTCATCACTATTGTTTACAAGCTCATTATTTTCTTCTGTAATTAACATTTTCTAAGCTGTTTGGCAAATGTCCAAGTGACATTCTAGCGGGGGCATATCCTCCCCACCCCCTGTCTTCACCTATTCAGCCCTGCATTGACATTACGTGATTTAATAGAAAGATACAACACCCAGAGGTCAGTTTAGAGTGGCCCTTTCTCCCAGAACACGTGAGGCAATTATGCTTTGTCATGAGCAGATGTGATTTCCAGTCTCCTCTTTTCCAGACCTCCATGAAGACACTTTGACACTGTCATGTCTGATATATGTATGGTATGGAATATGTGACTTTATTTAGGAAATGTGAACTCACACATTCTATTCATAATGTCAAGGATAAAAAAAAAATGTGTCTGCATCAGTGTAATCAAAACTCATATAAAGGTCAGAAATCTGTATGTATTCCCTGTGTGTTGTTTTTGAGTGTGTGTCCATCATCTCTGGCCTGGCTGTGAATGTGTGAGGTTTCTCCTCTCTGATCTATGGCACCTGCCAGATGCCAGCTGCGTGACAGGGCTCTTCTCCCACAGGTAAAGGACCAGAGATGCTCTACGCAGGGCAGAAGCTGAACGACAATGAGTGGCACACAGTGAAAGTGGTGCGCAGAGGGAAAAACCTGCAACTGTCTGTGGATAACATCACTGTAGAAGGTACAAAACTTGCTTTTCCATCAATTGCCCTCTATCTTGAGGCAATTGTATGCACAGACACCAAATAATAGAAACATAGTTATCTAAGTAGTTGAATAATTGTCCCAATTGGACCTTTTTATTTTAAGCTCTCATAGCAGCTAATAACATGTGACCATGATTAAGCATAATTTCAAAATAGTCTGTGATCTTGCATAGAGTATAATCTATTTTGTAGTAGAGGTTATCTGAATAGAAATATTTCATGCTGATGACACTGAAGTGTTTGTACAAAGCACATATATAATCATTTATAAATAAATATTTTAAATAAAGCAATACAAGTTCATTAGAATGCAATATAAGACTAATAACATCTGACAATGATAGACTATTTTTGAATGATGCTCTATGATCTTGCATCTCAGGATAAATATGTATGCATATATGCATATATGTTCAATCATTCCAGCTTTATTTTATTTCAAACATACACTGAACAAATTAACAACACAACACTTTTCTCCCAAGATCTAAAATATTTTAGCAAGGATATTGAACAGTTGTGCCTTAGACTGCCCACAATAAATGGCCACCATTTGCCTCATGCAGTTTAACACACATACATCGCATAGAGTTGATTAGGGTGTTGATTGTGGCCTGTGGAGTGTTGGTCCACTCTGTGCTAAATATTGGCTGGAACTGGAACACATTGTCATATATGCCGATCCAGAGCATCCCAAACATGCTCAATTGGTGACATGTCTGGTGGGAATGCTGGCCATGCAGAAACTGGGATGTTTTCAGCTTCCAGGAATTGTGTATAGGTCCTTGCAAGATGGGGCCGTGCATTATCATGCTGCAACATTAGGCTGCAAAGTGCCAGATGCCATTGAATGTGAGCATTTGTCCTCTCAAGTCAATTAGATGGCAAACTGCAGTCAAGTCAGGAGCCCAATGAGGACAATGAGCATGCAGATTAGCTTCCCTGAAACTGTATCTGACAGTGTTTGCAGAAATTCCTTGGTTGCTGTCCGGGTGACTGTAGCTATCATGGAGATGAACATGCTGGATGTTGAGGTCCTGGGCTGGTGTGGTTGTACATAGTCTGCGGATGTGAGGCTGGTTGGATGTACTGCCAAATTCTCTGAAATGATTTTGGACTGCTTATGGTAGAGAAATTAACATTAATTTCACGGGCAACAGCTCTATTAAACATTCCTGCAGTCAACATTCCAATTGAACGTTCCCTCAAAAGTTGCGACATCTGTGGCATTGTGCTGTGTGATCAAATTGCACATTTCAGAGTGGCCTTTTATTGTGGGCAGTGTAAGGCAATCCTGTTCAATATTCATATAAGCACCTTGATATGCCACACCTGTGAGGTGGGATGGAATGAGAAGTGCAGACTAACACGGATTTAGACAGAATTGTAAATAATATTTGATTGTAATGAGTCTTTTGTCTATGTAGAAAATATTTCAGATCTTTGAGTTTAGCTCATGAAAAATGGGAGCAAAAACAAACATGTTGTGTTTATGTTTTTGTTCAGTGTAATACCCAGGAATAACACCGTATTAATTAATAGGTTCTAAGACAGACTTCTTATACACCCTCCTATATACACAGAATAATAAAGATGTCATTTAAATCCATTCTGTTTATGAAAATCTATTAAAACCACATGTTTTTGATGTTGGGTTTAAAGTGTTCAGAGATCTCTGTGTCTCACAATGATGTAGAGTGTAACCACATTTTGTCACCTCTCACCTCTAACAGGCCAGATGACTGGTGCCCACACCCGACTGGAGTTCCACAATATCGAGACAGGCATCATGACAGAGCGCCGTTTCATTTCGGTGGTGCCTTCCAACTTCATTGGACACCTGCAAGGGCTCACTGTCAATGGTGTGCCCTACCTGGATCAGTGCAAGAATGGGGACATTTCCCATTGTGAGCTTAATGCTCGCTTTGGCATGCGCCACATCATTGCTGACCCTGTGACTTTTCGAAACAAGGGCAGCTACCTGGCACTGGCCACATTACAGGCGTATGCTTCCATGCACCTCTTCTTCCAGTTCAAGACTACCACCCCCGATGGCCTACTGCTCTTCAACAGTGGAGATGGCAGCGACTTCATAGTGGTCGAGCTGGTCAAAGGGTGAGTGTCTATAAAAATGTGTACAGAACTATGTAATAAGGGATTGCGATATTAATTGAACAGAATAGACTCTACTTTGTAGTAGTGGTTATACATATGATGAACATAATAAACACTTAACAGCCAAGTTATGAAGTCATAATTTAAATGAATTGCTCCAAAAATAAGACATAAGCCACATTTGCAACAATAAATACTAACACTTAATCCTTAGCTTCTTCATGAAATAAATTGTGATCAATCAGTTTTTCTTCTGTCCATAAGTCAGTAATGAAATTAGTGGTATTTTTAAAGGGAATACTGATTTTCATTAGTATTAGTAAAAATAAGTTTAATTCCAGACATTCACAATTCACTTGATTTACTAAGCCTGCGCACATTTTATGTAAATTCCCTGGACCTCACACCTACTGGCATCCTGCTGAGCTCCATTGCTCTCTTGCATTTGTTCTGAAAACACACCCATTACCAGTGAGGCCTGGCACATTTGCATTTGTTAGCTTAAACCAACCAATATGTGCCAATATTTCCATGAATCGGCAATGGAGTTCCTTCGCTAGAAGACTCAAAAACAATTTTCTTTTGCCTGTCCACCCTGTACATGCCTTTTACAAAATGTAGGCATTCACCGCCATTGCAGACATACTTGGTCTCCAACTCCGTGGCATCCAGCTGCCATCTCAGCACAGTTCTTGAAGCATGTCCAAATGCCGGAGATTGCAACAAATTTGTCTGTTTTCACCCGTGTTCTGTCGTGTGCCCTTGTCATCAAATCGAAGGTGTTGCATAATTGAAATGAATCAATCTTGGGCCATTGTCTTTTTGATTACTGGCACCAGAACGTTTTCTGACCAGTAATCCACAATGGCACCAACAGGACACATGATTGCTCTTACAAACAGAATTGAAATGAATGCCATTAGTTCATGAATTGCCAAATTCCAGTCGGGCTCTGTTCTGCGCGATTGATGGACTGTACACACCCTGATGGTCTGCAGCATTCCCACGTCTAACATGCATTACATTACATTACATTTACATTTACAACATTTTTCAGACGCCCTTATCCAGAGCAACTTACAATCAGTAGTTAGATGGACAGTTCCCCTGGAGCAACTTAGGGTTAAGTGTCTTGCTCAGGGTCACAATGGTAGTAAGTGGGATTTGAACCTGGGTCTTCTGTTTATAGGCGAGTGTGTTACCCACTAGGCTACTACAACCCTATGCAAAGGAAGCTTTGGAGCATGTTTGTAATTTTACGCTGTTGGAAGATAAACAAATAGAGAATGGTACATTTACATGAACATCATTCTATATGGGTTTATATAAATATCATATGTACTATGACAATGACAAACCTTCAGAGTGGGTCCAGCTTTTGCAGTGAAGCATGAGTGATTTACTACTGCACTGGGCACTCCAATGGTCTTCTCTGCAAATGCAAATGTACCAGCCCTCACAGGTAAAGATTAAGTAGAATCAAGCTGAAGACCTGTGAAAATCTCAGCCGGGGTGAAAAACACCTCGGACCTCGCACCAGAAAATAAAAATGTCAGTCATTCTAGTGTTAATAAGCCCTTTCATTTTTCATAGAATATTCTACAAGGTATGATTGTTGTGCATACAAGATGTGCACAGTAGTGAAAGGTCAATGGTGACACAAAGGTGTCAGACACTGGCTAAAATCATCCAGAATTAAAAGACGTTGATACTCAGACCCCTCTCATTTCTTATTCTAAAAATATAATTAAAGGTGTTCTGTGTGACAGACACCAACAAAAATGATTTTCTCTTCTTCAGTATGCAGTTAGATACCAAGTGTTTAGTAAATTTATGTAATATTGGTACATTATTATACATTTTATTTTACAGAGTATTTGAAGTCCCTTGACATCCCTTTTTTATTGCAATGTAATGGAATTATACAAAGCAAATGATCCCAGCAGATAATAACAAATACAAGTTGGTGACAAGTACAATGGTCTTGTGTTCATCATTGTTCAACATTTCATTTTTTTTTTTACTGTAAACTGATACTTTTACCTAGATACATCCACTACGTCTTTGACCTTGGCAATGGGCCATCACTCATGAAAGGAAACTCGGACAAGCCTCTGAATGACAATCAGTGGCACAATGTGGTGGTCTCCCGGGACACAAACAATGTTCATACGCTGAAGATTGACTCCCGCATCGTAACCCAGCACTCCAATGGAGCCCGAAACCTGGACCTCAAAGGTACGACTTCACTATTTATCCTCCCTGCAACCAGGCACACTGTGACTCAATTGGGCAGGTGCACTTTAAAGATAAATGTAATATGCATTCCCAAGGTCTGTGTCTTTGAATGTTCAAAACCACTTCTGTGGGTTTGAGGGTTTTAATTAAGCTAATTTTAAATGGTATTTAAAGCATTTTAAAGCAATGTTAACAGAGAACACTGCTTGCATTTGAATTATTTTAGGATTTAATTGCAGATTAGATTCAGTATCTAGCTCATGTTGCTATACCGGAATTTAAGAGAGCAGGCCTGGTATCCAGTGTGGTAGATTAGAACAGGCAGGTGGCAGCAATGGTGTTGGTTGATGGATCTGCGGTTGGCCAAAGTAATCATAAGGGCCGTTGGGCCACCGGCAACAGGCGAAAGGGTCCAACAGAATAAGTCGTCAGGATGCAAGAAAGTAGAGGCGGCCAGGTGGGGGATAGGTCTAGGGTTTGAGGCCTGGGCAGTGTGAATCCGGGTTTCCAGGGGCACTGAATGGATTCCAGGGTCCTGCTGGGAGGCAGAATTGGGGCTTGTGCAGAGGAGGAGATATCTGGGGCATGCTGGCCAGATATTCACCTTGATGTTCTTGCTGCTGGACAGTTAAGAGAGAGTGAAATGGAACTATTCAAAGAAGAGAGACAAACAGTCCTGCCTGGGGTTGAGTTGTTTTGTCTGGCAGAAAGGAGGGCCTGGTAGTCGGTCTAAACAAGGAAGGGGGTGTTGCTGCCCTGGAGCCACTGAGGCCACTCTTCCAGAGCCCATTTAACTACCAGCAGTTCACGTCCACTACCCCGTAACAGTTCTGAGTTGGCCTTCTTGGAGAAGAAGCAACATAGATGACATTTTTGGTTCAGGCCTCATCTTAACCAACGTCTGTCATGTCCACTTCCACAATGAAGGGAAGAATCAGGTCTGAATGACAGAGCATGGGTGCTTTAGTGAACCGGTGGCAGAGGAAGGTGAATGCATGTATGTGGTGATTTCCTCAGTAATGGCCACATCAAGGAATTTGATGCTCGTTATAATCTCAATCTCTGAACCATTGATGATGAGTGGTTTGGGGTCCACAATGATCTCATTTGCCTTATCAACATTCAGAGACATATGTTTATTTTGCACTATGCAGACACCCTATGTACACAGACTCATCTGTTTTGAGCATTGAAAATATCTGCCAGGTTGTGGTAGCAGGAGGGCACAGTGTTAAGTGGTGAAGGTGGGCCAGGTTTGGGTTGTTGGAAGGTGTTGGCATTGAGTTACTGCCATTCTCATTTCGCTGTGGTGGGGGTGGTGTGTCCAAGTTGCAAGGGCTCCCCGAGTTGCAAGGTCAATACTTTAGGCCAACTGGACCAGAGCTTCATAAGAGGACATCAGTTCACGAAAGACCATTTCCTAGGTCTTATAGCGAGATAGATTTGCATGTACAAAGCAAACTGGGCTTATATTACAAGGGCTCATGGGGTTATGGCTGTATGGAAATGTCACAGTAAAAACACTGACTGTGTGACTGTCATTTATGTAAATGAACCACACATCATAACAGTCGGTAATTAAGTCGATCATGGTAAGGGTCAGGCCCAACTCTTAATATAGACTCTTCAATCTATCCTGCAGTTTAAAACAAGGACAAAAAGAACAAAAACCTATAACTTCTGTTTTTTTTCTTTCCAAATAAAAGTTTATAATTATTAATTGTATTGTTTTAAAGTGTGTTTGTGAGTCTTGGGGCTTCGCATAGAGATAAGCCATCAATCAGAAGAACTCAATGACTGAGCACAGGGCTGCTGGTAGATTCTTGTTTAAAACTGTCAGAATTACAGTAGAACTGTAGTTGGGTCTCAGCCGCCTTATTGATTATTTAAAAAGAAGAGTTTCTGACATTTCCCTCAATGTCTCTTTATCTACTAAAATCTATTCATGCAGGAATCGGTTTTAGACATGAAACATTTAGGAAGGACCAAACATTGGGGTCAGGTCACTTGTAGACAATCTCACTTATAATTTAAAGTTCTTAACTGGAACGTAAAACTGAACCACCAGACACCGCATCATTTTGGTAGAATTAATCTAATATTGAATTTTTTCAACTTTGAAGATAAATGGGAAAGCAGACGAAGTGACATTGTGTGTCAGGAGCATAAAGTGGTCCACACAAATCAAGAGTGTTTCTTATGTTTATCTGGTTGGGTGGATTTTGTGCAATTACACTGATTTAGATCTACATGTTAGCAAATCACCTACAACATACAAGGTTGGCTTTGTAACAAGATACAGTAGATTTCTGTCTATAGTATATTTCTGCCTGAATATGTGAATGCTCCTCTGAAACCTAGATGGCAACTCTTTCCTCTTAAACATGTGGATCCAGAAAGAATAAGAGAAGAGAGTAGAATAAATGTGTTGCAGTGCAATGTGTGTGTATTGAGGAGAAAAAACCTGCTCAAGATTTAGAACAAACACTGGCAAATGGGAAAAAGAAGGAACTCTGTGTATAAGCTTGAAGTCTTAATAAAACATCTGAGCAGATTATTTTCCTTCATGTCTAACATACCATGGTATTTGTGGTTTTTCATTTTCACTTGCATCACAGCAAACAATGCCTCAAACAGCCTGCAAGTTTGTCACTGACCTGAACATTGACCTGAAACCCTTCTCTCTAAGTCCCCCCAAGTTATCTAACAACTTTGGCCAGCGTTAATTAGTCCTGAATGGAATCAAAAGGCAAACAATGTTTCCCTCTGGTAAACACCAACCTTTACTTTATGCCATAGCTGGTGATGCCTGACATTTTTATATCTCTCCATCCCCTCACAGGAGATATTGTTCAAGGCTATTAAGATGTGTCCCATTTTTATCCAGCAAAGTGAATTAGCTTCAAATCAGCCATACAAACAAATTGGCCTAAGACTAATACATGCGGAAAGTAAAACATTAGAAGGGCTCTACTCCCTTTCCCCATTGAATGGATGTTCATGATCCTCTTTTGTATCCTGCTGAGCAATAACATGGCAGTCTGATATGATTTCAATAGTCATATGGGTGCTTTTTAAAATATATTTGGGGTATGTGTGTTTTGTATGTACATAAAGGAAGTCTGGCAAAGCCACTATGAGTTGTAGTTTCATCACATGCAAATGTTTTTGTTGAACTTCATGTTTGTAAGGACTCAGCACTGCTTCAATAAATAAATAAATATGTGACTAAATATATAAATAAATAACAAAGACACATCAATGCCATAAATGGTTAACTGGTGCAGCTGAGAGGTGTGCTGTGGAAGAGAGTCGACTGATTGGTCAAGGCCCCCAGGTGGCAAAGTCAGGTCAGTGATGCAGCTCTAGTCGATGACTTTAACCAGCTGTGGGGATGTGCTACTCACGCCTCTGCTTCTAGCAAATTCGCCAGGCATCGATCAAAGCGCTTCAGCTGAATGGCTATCGACCACAGGCTGTATGGCGCAAAGCCCAATTTGTGTGCTCTGCCAATCAGATGTGAATAGAAGAAAAAAAGAAAAGAAAATGTTTCATTCTGGCTTGTGTTGTCAGGATATTGTGTTTTTGTGAGAGTCATATGAGTTTGGAGTTCTACAGGTTTTTTTGTTTATCTTGCCTGAGCTTGTTGTGCCTGTCTTTCGATGTAAACATTTTTAAAATTGACTAGATATTTGACTGGATAAACTCAAATCTCTGCCACCATCTCAACCAGACTGGAGGGCAGAGAAAAACCATAGGATGAAGAACAAGCCACTGAGTTTAATGTTTGTGTGTCAAAATTTGAACAATTAAATAAATAATAAAACTTTCCATATAGGTGGGTGTTTGCATTGAACACCACAAATGAACATGCTGCAAAAATTGACTCCATATGATTTAGATCTGACCAAAAAAATACTTGCATGAATTTGCATTCTAATCCAAGTCCATTTGATTAGTTATCATGTCTCACATCCTATAAGCTTAGTCAGAGTTCCTCACGCCTCTGCTGCTTTTGTGATCTGCTTCTCAGAGCAAGTACTGGTAAATAAAGAGTAAGCAATATAGACACAGCAGCTTACAATCATTATTTCATTTCAGTTTAGGGAGCTTATGACATGTATGAGCCAGTCATTTTGTTCTACTGGGGAGGTAGAGTACGCTTCTTAACCTGCTAGGCCACCATTGCCCAATTATACTTCAATACTAAAAGCCAGATTCCATTTATCCATATTGGATAAAATGATTTACAACATCTCATGTGGTATAGCTACCTGACATCATTCCCACAGTAATACAATGTGGCCTGAAAAGACAAAGCAATGACTAAAGTGATCTGGCAGCAGATTTGTGGTTAAGGACAATAACAGTGTGGTAACGCTTCCCTTCCTAATCCCTGATCTGTCATAAATCCTGAAAGCAGGATTGGCCAGAGCTCTTTGCCTAGATCAGGAGTGCCAATAAAGTTGTCTCCTTGGTTGATGGATGAGTGCACAGCTGGCTACTGTTTCACATTTCCCTTACTTTATTGTGGCACCAATCAGAAAAGTAGCTTTATCATTATTTGTCATGAAATATGATGTTTTTTATTATTTGTTGGAATTACACACTGCAAGGTCAAATAGATATATGGTGGAGTACTGATTGGATCATTGTTTATCAGTCAGGAAGCATTAGTGGCCATTCCCATGTTCTGTCTGGATGATGGAATTAAAAGCTAAAACACACATCAATTATGAATATGGCAACATGCTACTCTGATAATGTACTATTGGATTTTTTTTGCACTGAATGCACAGCATTTTGAGTTTGATTGTTCAGTATTTATTGGGCCACAGGATGTTCCTTTCATATATTTCATAAAGTAAAAAAAAGTATCACAGTTCTTCTCTGGATGCAGTGTCTGTGGCTTTTATTAAGAGCAATATGTTAGTGAACAGTATGATATGCCTTGAACAATGTTCACGTACATGAAGCTGTAAACATGTAATGAAAGCAAGGCACTGAAAATACATTTTTGACAGTCTTAACACAAATTTAAAATACAGACACTGGTAAATCTCAGTCCCACTGGATGGTAGATATTTGCCTCCTTGGGTTTTATATTCATGGGTGAAAAGATGCGGTTGACCAAGAAAGATTATGACTGTTTATGATAAGCTAGTAATTCACTGTAAGGCTATTTTGGTTGTATCAACTGATAAACATACAACCACATACTACTATTGCCAAAAAAGTGTGTCTATTTGCTTAAGGAGAATTGAACTGTGCAGATGGTGGGCTGTCCGTCTTGACACAAGTTGAGGTATTATGAGAGCGGAATGGTACAGATGTCCTTTTGCCCTTTACCTTGTTTCTATGACCCATAAAGACCACCATATGTCTCTGCACAGGCAGTCATTATGAACTCCACATATGTTTTTATTTGTTTGGAGTGGATCACTTGAATGATAGGTTCATTGCAATTATATAATTGTCTTTTTAATTGATTAATAAATGATTAGCAAGTAGCAAATACAAATATCACATTACAGTGCACAACCCCAAGCCCTTCCCTGGGAAATGCACGTGATCATTATCATTGCTAGCACTTTGTCTAATTAAACAAACATTTATTGATTCATTTTTTATTCTCTTTTTGTAGGCAAAAAAGTAAATGTTTGTGTAGATAAATGGTGAATGTTATTTGGTGCGGCACAAATAAGAAAATTTCCTTTAGCAATAAATATCATTATTTTGCATTGCTCACAGTTTTGTTTTTTGTTGTGATTTTTCTTTTAACATCATATCCTGAAAATGTAAACTTTTTTCAAGGTGTATAGTTTATGTGTGACAGTGTGCACCTTACAGAAGCATTTGTGAAAAGTTACATCTCTATATAAATTGCTCGGTGACATAAGCCATTGGGCCCTGTGATGTTTGAAAATGTCACCTTGCTCATTTCCCACACATCTTGACTGGTTCAATTACCTTTTCACACTTGTGTCACTAAACATAAGTCAATTTTTCACTTTACAGTCACTTTTGACTACCTGTAAATGGAAACAATGTGAAGAGTATGACCAGTGACGTGTCTAATACTTTGCGTTAAGCTACCTTTGGCATAGTAAACTTACCCCCATCAATCTTTTGGGTGTGCCAAAGAGGCTAAATGTATTTATTTATCTATCATTAGCAGCAGTAGTAGTAGTAGTAGTATTTCTTATTTCAAGAAATTATGGTCAATTAAGCAGCCTCTCATGCTCACATTACCTGATGTAGCATGACCAGCACAGTGCAGTGCAGCAACATTACTGTCTCACGTGTATCTGAAGCTGTTATTAATCCTCTTTGGTGCACTCTCCAGACCACAGGAGCAGTGTGAGAATTCATCACCACTGCACCAGTCCTGGACAGCTCCACTGAGAACCTATTGGGAAGGCCTCCAGTCAGATCCATTCTAAAATCAAACCACTTCCTGAAATTCAGGGCACCTGTCTTGAGTTTCAGTATGTTGCAGAGCAGGGGTGTTAAAATTAATCTCATAATTGATGCATCATGATGCAGATGTAAACAATTATGCAGATTTTTTTTTTTTTTTTTTGCAGGAAGCGTAGCCCTTACAGCAAGCACAGGCGAGTTCGGTCTGAAAGTGCCTTTAGATTTGCTCCAAAAAGTCGCTGTTCAGTCCTCGCTCACCTGATGCATTTTTCTGCCGTTTGTGGCATCACCATTGTGCACTTATTATTTGAATTGCAGGTCTGTCACAGGTACAGAGCAAAGACTCAATAAACTTTGAGTTTATTCACCTCTCTCACATTTGCACATTTGCGTACATATATGCACATTTGCTGCTCTCCATATATGAAAAACAATACATTTTTGTGATAATTGTAATAAATTGTGCACAAAACCATCTCATATGGATTCTAGTGATTTTTGCATACATACTCTTTTTGGCAGAAATAATGCATATCTGAAGCTCTCAAGAGGTACTACAAGTACTGCATTAATACAATGTGTTGACTGAATAGTCAAGATGAGCTGTCTATTGTGCTTTCCTGGAGATTTGAGGGCATAAGGGATGGAAATGCACAAGAAGTACAGGTTTATGATGGGACAGTAAGGAAAGCACACATCAGTTCTGTTTTAAGTGAGGTAGATTGAGTCAGTGAGGTAGCACTTGCATGCTAAGCAAATATAGACCATTTTTAGAGGATGGTGCTGTTGCTTTGAATGTGTGTCCTGATTGGTTTCAGTGGGAATTTCACCTTCGCTCCCTCAGCAGCTATTCTATTGATAACATGAATTGTTTAGTAAATTAGAAGCCCACTTACTTCACACTTGCAGAGAGTAGACCTCCATTCTGCATCTGAGTTTTACCTGGGTTCATGCACTGACCATATGTAGCAACAGAATTTATTAAGCACGTAAATATGCTGTAAATATGTCTCAATGTATATAGTCTCAAATGAAACATTTTTAATGTCCTGTGTAACCAACCTGCCAGCCATGTGAGTCTGCTGTTCATGGGACTCCTGGTTTATCTGAAATTCAACAGAAACATTTGTTCCACTCATCACATAATGGTCAGTCACGATAAGGTGAGAGTCTGCACTCACCTTCTATCAGGGTTTATTTTTATACTGCCATGTTCATTCACAAAAGCCATTCATTCTGATCTGGATGTGCACATGTCTTTATAAGGAAGAGAAGGAGGGAAGTATATATACAATATGTATGGAAGCTAGAATTCTGCTCAGATATTAGCCAATTTAATTTATGTTAGTCTGTGTTAGTTTTTTGTTTTGTTTGTTTTTTAATGGATTCACTGAAGGTGATCAATTATGTTTATTTGTGTGTCATTTAGGAGAGCTGTACATCGGTGGCGTGGGAAAAACCATGTATAACAGTCTGCCTAAACTGATTGCATCCCGTGATGGGTACCAGGGATGCTTGGCATCAGTAGACCTGAATGGAAGATTGCCAGACCTGATTGCAGATGCCCTCCACAGAGTTGGCCAGGTGGAACGAGGTTGTGATGGTGAGTAGGCAATCCTCTTTGAACAACAAGCCACAACAAGGAGGGGTTTTGGAATGAATAAAAAATTCCTAGGAAGCTTCTTTGATCATCATTTGCAACATAGTTTCCTTTAAATGTCCTCAAATTGCCTGTCTGTGTTCATATTGCAATTGACATAAAGTACATGTGTGTGACACAGACAAAGACAAACTACATAAAGTGCAATTTAAGTGCAATCGACATAAAAGTGTTATTTTAACAAAGTAAAGTAGGCCTATAGTTATCACATGCTATTTATATTTCATAAATACGGTCTGCTGGTGTAGCGGTATCATGCAAGGTTCCCATTCTTGTGACCTGGGTTTGATACCTGGGCTGCGGACAGATGTTACCCTAGCAGATTAGAAAGCGTCCCTGTAATCAGAAGGTTGTCGGTTCGAATCCTGATCCGCCAAGGAGCAAAACACTGTTCTGACACACTGCTCCCTTGGTGCTTGATTATATCAAGTTTCAGCGATCCTGGAAACAATGGGAAGAAGTTTAGGAAAATGTTCCATAATTCCTTGGGGGGGGGGCGACTAATAATTTTTGCCTGAACTATATATGTAAATAGTCCATATAACTCATTATTATGCATGAACTGATTCTTAACTGCCTGTCTTGATAACATTCAGGACCCAGTACCACCTGTACGGAGGACTCCTGCTATAATCAGGGCGTGTGTCTCCAACAATGGGAGGGCTTCTCCTGCGACTGCACCATGACGTCCTATGGAGGCACTTATTGCAGTGACCGTGAGTACCCACACTTTTTTTAAGCATTTTGGTGGCATGAATTATTCACAAATAACATCACTGGTTGTTGATTTTTTGCTGATTTATAAGTTGGGTCATTAATAAAAAAATAATAAAAACATTAATAAGACAAGAAAAAGCTATTTATCTTAAGGGAAATTATTTTGTGCTAAAACTTGCTCAGTGCAGTAAAAGGAAATAATCATATAGTAGTAATAGTGCAATGTAATCTCGAAATAATAAACAGCTATGGCATGTATAGTAGTGACATTAATTAGATCAGGTGATTATGAAAAGTGACAGTGTTGTTCCATTAATAGAATATAGATGCTACATTAAATTGTTTTCCCACCATTAACACTTGTTTATTGTAGTATTTTTTACAAATACACTGATATACAACATTAAACCACAGACATTTTAGGTGAATTACACCGGTTATGTAGTAGCATCTTTCAAATGCTGACATGTATATTAAACAGCAATTGAGCAGTTACTGAAATTGATATATATATATATATATATATATATATATATATATATATATATATATATATATATATATATATATATATATATATATATATATATATATATATATATATATATATATATATATATATATATATATATATATATATATATATTAAATTGTTCCATTGTTGAACCTTTTCCAATCCTACAGTAAACGAAAACTGATGGGACATTATCAGAAAGATTTATATGTTGCATTTATTGAAACAAGCTTTAAAATGAAAGTTTTCTTGTGGAATTCCATACAGTAATCCTGTCTGCAGGTTTGAAGTTCCTCTTTAGGGAATGCTGTTAATAATGAGCAGAATAGGAAATTTATCAGGGATGTTATTTTATTTTAGCCACAAACAGCAAATAATTGTGATTTTAATGACAACCAGCTATTTTAGATGCATAAATCTAGACTGGCATAGGTAGTTAATAATAATTTTAATGGAGGGCTCCATTAAAATCCTTCCTAGAGGATTTCTCATCCTTGTCTCCTGCTTGTCTCTTGTTTAATATTATGAATCAGGGCAAGAATATATTACAGAAAAACAGCAGATCTATCCAGAGGAAATTCATGAGTTTTAGTGTTGTCAGACTGTAAGGAATTTAGCTGACTAAAGCAGTCATGAATAGTTGGTTGTTTTCTGTGACAGGTAAGTCCCGACAGCTGTTTTTTTCTTTATCTTATTTCTTTTGTGTTACGGATTTACTCCAGTTTTTTTTTTACCTCCATATTTATTTTTTAAATTATGAATTATGCATGTTTTGTGGTTGTGGTGGGGGCGTAAATAAGAATGCAACCAAACCAATCAATAACAGAGTTGTGCCTTTATGAGCGAGCCCCATCTGTGTATGCCCCCAAGTTCTTCTACATATTTATGTAAAAATATAACCCTTGAGCAACTCAGGGTTAAGGTTAAGACACAATGGTTGTAAGTGAGGTTTGAACCTGTGACTTAGTGGGGTTCTGGTTCATAGGCAAGTGTGTTACCCACTATGTCACTACCACCCTTTTTTAATATGTATGTAATATGTTGTTTTCTCACAATTACTAGTTTTAGTACTTAGCACTGGCCCTGAAACTACCAAAGAGCCAAAGTGACACATTAAGCAATATGCCATGAGTGAACAAACATTACATTCACACACATAAAACTCAAGGTTTTGATTTTCAGTCATTATTGATCACACTGCAGCATTTCACTGGAGGTCCTGCATTCTGCTGCATTTCTCTTGAATAACTGAAGGTGTGTGCCATCATCTTTTCCAGATGAGTGAAATTCAAGCTTCTCTCTCATGCAAAGAACCATAGGAAAGAAACATGTTATAATTTATGTGCTTAAACTTCACTAGCCGGTTTATATGTGTCCCTGCACTGTGCAAGTTATTGTAGAGTCTTTGGCATCACTACTACTGATGAGGCAATATAATATATGGTTATGTAGTACATCTACAGCACACCTGAATTATGACTGGGTACAGACAAAGAACACTTCGAGTGCTGAACACTCTGTCTCTTTATAGAGTGGCAGCATTAGCAAACAAACAACTCCTTGGGGAGTGTGAGTGTGTCTTATTAAGGAGTCTGCATGTGTTCATTCAAAATTGTCATAATGTTATTTAGCAACTTCTCTCTGTCACTGAAGAAAAGCAGTCAATATTTCATTGATGAGTCTCAGCTTGTTTAGGAAATCTTTGCCAGCATGTCCTCTGCATTCCCACTGTTCATGTTTCCAGTAGCTCTTAAAAAATTTACTTGAGAAACAGGTTTGGCAAAGAAGCATAGAGCAGAGCTGCACCTAAATAATTCTGATTCTAATTCTGAGTGGAAGGATAGACAGACATATTGGTCTTGCATCAGGACTTCTATCTACTGATGGCAAACATGCATTTATTGTTCTTGTTCTGAGAGGTGGTTTTATTATTTTATGCTGTCTAAAAAGGGTGCCCGTGTGTGCATGAATGTGCATATTTGTCAAATATCCTTGTAAACAAACCTTAGGAGGAACATAAATTTGCTATTTCTATTTCTATAAACTGTGCATTACAGAGACCAGTGTCAGAAAAAAACTGAATTAACTGTATTAACTCTATGAACCCTGCTATGCCTTTCCTTCCCACTTTCATGATGAACCAACACAAACACACACAAATAATCACACACACACGCACACACACACACAAACTAAATTTATTTCGGAGGACACAAATTGACTGTTTCCCCTGTTTTTTTGTTTATGTGCACACACACATATTAACAGCCTGAAGCAGACTTTATGTAATGGTAGTTAACAGTGTTTGTGTGAGCAAATAGATGAGGAGGTAAGAACAGTGTCTCAAGATTTCTGGCTCTTATTTACCCAGTTCCTGTTTGTATGTATATGTATATGTATATGGGCATATATAGCTGAAAAAAAGTATGGACATACACTGATGTATGCACTTACCTAATTTACACATTTTGATTTGTACTGGCCTGGCTTCTTTCATGTATACTAATGAGCAGCCTGTCAGCCTTCCTGCATTGTTAGGTGGAATTGTTCCACGACTCATATTTGTTGTGTAAGTGAGTCCATGGTTCAGTTCCACAGATATTATTTAATACATCTGTTCTGTACCTGAATATATCTGACTTGGGCCATGGACTAGCAGAGTGAGCAATTAATAAATATACAACAGAGATAATTTACATTGATATTAAGTAAAATGGCACAATGGTGTACCATCATCCAGCAACACCAGTCAGGAATATTTTACTGTCCACTATATCAAAAATGTGTGTGCATGTATGTGTCATGTCAGCATAAAGGTAATGGGCAAAGGCAATAAAATGAATGCTGTTACAGTCCAAAACAGTCCTCATTGGCATGTGTCTTAATAGTCAATTGTTGTTGGTCACAAGACTTAATAGTAGCCATTATGAGGCTGAGAGGTATAACAGAGGTGCAACAATGTAGTGTAGCCAAATAGATAAAATACTTTCATTTCATTGGTGTTTCATTGTTTTTTATCTTTTTAACAGAAATAAAACATTAATTGATGTTCAACTCAAAAATGCCATTGTCTCACCAACAGACTCACATAATTTGGATTCTCCATAAAAAAATCTATTTGCTCCACATATGTTGATTGCCTTCCACTCTAATGAATCACTCATAATGAATTTTCTAATGTTAGGAAAAAAAGAAAGTTTAGTAAAAAGAGCAATAAAACCCCACATCCTAGTTTCTTGGGAGGTACAACCTCTTAGAAAAGTTATTGTTGTGCAAATGTTTCAGACAGTAGTTTTCATATTTCCAACAGAAACCAAAAGTGTTCAGGAAGGGACACTCTAAAAGTGTAAAACAAACAAATTTGGTGAGATATTCAATTGGATCCAAGACTGGGCTCTGGATGGGCCACTCAATGATATTTACAGAGTATTTTGGCAGTGTGCTTAGGGTCAATGTTCTGCTGCAAGATATCCTGCTGAGTGCTCTAGAGCAGGTTTTCATCCAAGATGTCTCTGTACATTGATGAAGTCATCTTTCCCTCCATTCTGACTAGTCTCCTGCAGCTGCAAATGATGCTGCCACCACCATGCTTTACTGTAAGGATCTATTGGCCTGGTGATGAGCTGTGCCGGGTTTCCTCCAAACATGACACCTGGCATTCGCACCAAAGAGTTCAAACTTTGTCTCATCACACCAGAGAATTTTGCTTTTCGTGGTCTAAGAGTCCTTCAGGTGTCTTTTGCCATGTGCCTTTTGCTAAGTGTGTTAGATCAGGCCACTTTACCATACCTGGCTAATTGGTAGATTGCTGCAGAGATCGTTCTCCTTCTAGAAAATTCTCCTCTGTCCAAAGAGGACACCTGGAGCTCTGATAGAGTGACCATCAGGTTCTTGGTCACCTCTCTGACTAAGGCCCATGTCATGTCTGCAAACTGACAGGGGGAATATAGCGCAGAAATGGGACATACTGGAAAACAATGGTTTATTAAATGCAAATATAAAGGAAAGAAAACAGGCACAAGAGCCAAAAAAGTGGGAGAACAGAAACTAACCCGCAGGCGTGTGGCGATTGCCAGAACTGAAAACAGCACACAAGTCACACGGTCCACATGAATGTCGCAGCCCCGATCGGCTGCTCCACAGGTCCTTATAACTGGGCTCCAGCCATGTACCTAAATAGACACACATGTCCATGACTGGAGCCCTGCTGTCATGCAGTTTGGTGCCAGTTGCATTCCCAGCTGCACCCAATTGTGACAGCCCATCTTCCCTGGTCACTCAGCTAACATGGCGTGCTTTCTCAGTTTTTTTCATTTTTATACATTTGCCAAAACCTCAAGTAAAATATTTTCATGTTGTCATTATGGGGTGTTGAGTGTAGAATTATGAGGAAAAATGTGTTTAATCATTTTTTAAATAAGACTGTAACATAACAAAAAAGTTATGCGCTGTGAATATTTTCTGGATGCACTGTATTTCCAGTCAGAAAACAAAGCTGTGGAGACCTCAGAACCACCTTACCACTGCTCTGGTTCCTGTGTCAGTTTCTAATTTTGGAACCAGTGACCATAGAAAAAAACTTAGTGCCTATGCCCAAAAATACAATTCGGCCCACAATTTTGCCCCAAAACTTTGCTGGTCTAGTACCGTGAACCCGTAACATCAAGCGTTGTGAGTGAAGTGATTGGTAGCTGGTAAAAGAGAAAATGTCCGGTAACGTGGAGTACTGAAGAAATCAAATCAAAAATTTAAAAAGTGCAGTAGAAGATAGTGTATGAAGAAATAAGGGAAAATGTTAAAATCACCAGTTTCACACGAACAACCAAACTGTCAATAAGCTAAAAGAAAGTAGAAAGACAACAGAGACAAAAAGAACAGGCTGTGTAAAAGTAGCAGTCCACAAGATTTCTATTACAATGAAATGGATTCGGTGTTTCCAGTCTAGCACCGGCCAACACCAGTGTAGTGGAAATGAGGTACAAGTGTTTTAAATGTATTAAACAGTCCCCTAAATCAAGTAAACTAACAGAATAACTAACAAATTTTACTTTGGCATTGATGAAAAAATAGAAAAAGTGTCCTATTCTATGCCTCAATTTGAACCTGAATTTTGGAAAAACTTCTGTCTTTGGACATGGCATGATTGTTTCGCTGCACAGGGAAGGCCTCTCACAACATGTCATCTCTGCCAAAGTTGAACACAGTAAGAGTCATTTCTTAAATATCAAATGGGAGACTCAACTGCACTCCAGTACATTCTATGGATTCTATGACTCAAATTAAGGCCCTTACTTATTATCACTGCAGCCCAATAACAATAAGATCTATATCTATAAACAGAACAAAAAACAAAAACACCTCCTCCCATGCCCCAAACTTGCCGGTTTGCACTTTGTTGGAGTAAAGTTTGATTCTCTGATGAAAACAGTAGACTGTATGGTCCTGATGGCTGCATTAATGGTATATTGTTACTGTCACTTTTAATTGCCTCTATTTTTGGTTGAACAATTTGCCTGTTTGAGTTAAAAAAAAGTTTTCAATACATTTCTTAACCACAGCTTTTCATCTCTTGCTCCTGTTTCTTTCAGCTTCTGGTTATGATGTATCTGTTCTATTATGGGAACAAAAAATTGGGACTAAAACATTCCTGTTTTACAACCTAAATTCCCATAACTATTCACGAGAGAGCGACTGCCGTCACATATACTGCTGATTGCAATTGTGAGCTGCACTCTTGACATGCAGGGGACATAAAATTCTTTAAGCAAGTGAGTGGGTGGAAATAAAGTGAAAAGGGATTATTTTTTATTCTTTCATATGTACACACATTATGTGTTGGGAAGGTTACTTTTAAAATGTATTCCTCTACAGATTACAGAATACATGCCCCAAAATGTAGTTTGTAGCGCATTCCCAAAAAATCCAACAATTGCCATAATATGAGGTGCTGCTTTTCTAATGCTAGCAAAAAAACAAACACTAAGTTTACAAAATAATGAGGTTACAAGCCTTATGAACAATACCAATATATTTATTATAAAAATTATTATAAAAATGCATTAATTATTTATGCCTCGCACTCATGCTGTACTTGAACATTCTGCGGAAACGTTTGGCACTATTACGCCCAGTATTACACGCACTATTACGAACACTTGTGCTTTCTCTGAAACGGGCAGATGGCTTTTGCGCACGCAGTTTAATCCATTTATTTCAACAAAGTAACTGTACTCTGATAATCTCTCATTTAAACAGCAAATGTAACGAAATACAGTTACTCATATTTTGTATTCTAAATACGTAACACTGGTACATGTATTCCTTTAATCCCCAAAACTGCACACATACACATATTTTGTTCTAGTTTTAATGATCTGCCATGGTAAATGTTTTGTCTGTGGACTCCATCTTGTGTGTTTCTCTCTAGAATTGCTGGCCATGATCTATTGGAGCTGCTTCACTTCTTGGGTGTGGGTGTAGCACAACATATTGTCCATAGGTATGGAAGTGTTCTCCCATGGGTGCAGGCCTGCAATAGACACATATATTGACATTGAACAGAATGATTGCCACTCTTACTACCATTGTGTCCCAGAGCACGACACTTAACCCTAAGTTGCTCCAGGGAGACTGTCCCTGTAACTACTGATTGTAAGTCTCTCTGGATAAGGGTATCTAATAAATGCTGTAAATGTCTATAATTACCCTTAATTCCTTATTATCACTTAAGTCCCATACTTAAACAAGGCACCATGGGAGTTTTCTAGACAGGATAACATTAGATGGCATCTTCCATCATTCATCCTTGTAATGAATGAAGAGCCAACTGTGTCCCTACAGAATAAAAGAGCATAGAGGTAACTCCCTCAAAGGCACAGTACTGTATTTATGTTTTTAGATGTATGTAGCCCAACCCTCATGTATGGCTCACCACTTTCCCTAACTCCTTAGCACTCATCTGTATTCCTCTTGTGTTTGTCTTTGTAAGCTAACATCTGATATGCAGCACAGATCCATCAGTATTACAAGTGGACACACCCCCTGTCTGTACTCCTCTCCTCCCTTTTTATTGTATTATGAAAAATGAAGAGTGAAAGAACTCATGAATTAAACATCTTTATCATGGTTCTTCCTCATCAGGTATTCAATAGTTGGGGTCTCTCAGAGAAAAGGAGAAAAAATGTGGGCGTGTATGTGAAATAGAAATAGAGAACTGTTTGGAAGGACTGGGCTAAATAAAATACATGCAATCTTTGAACTATTATGTCTTTTATGTGGAGGACTGTGACGTTATCTTGATGCAGCACTTTACTTCCCCACCCCTTTTGGGAAGGATTGTGTCAGGATTGACCTTCTGTAGTGAAAATTAAGGGTGCTTTCACACATTTGTATGTTTGCTTTGGTCCGAATCAGTCAGTGAATTTTAAACATTGTATAATTTTCCTCTTTGGTTTCCTTTCACACAGGGACAAATCCAAGTGAACCAAAATGTGTTGCTTCAAATTACACAAGAGCTTTCTGTTTGCTGATTAGTTAGATGTATCGCTGCAGGAACAACAAATTTAATCTCTAAATTCTAAATATTTTTTATCAGTGGTTCTAATATGGCGTCATAGAAATTTACCCATCATTCACTGTTCTCAAATCATATGATAGCATTTGATCCTGTTCTGGGTTGGTACGCATTCTCATCAGGCTAACTGCACCAGAGTTCGCAATTTGATTTTGTGGTTTGTTTTGATCATACTTGAGTGTGATTGCTTTGTTCACAACGAACAAAAACGAACTGCACCAAGAGGACATATAAAGTTCAGTTTGATTCAAATGCACGAAAGCCTGTATGTGTGAAAGTCCTTCCAGCATTTCATGTATAACCCTAAAATAACAAATTGTAATATGGAATTGAGCTGCAGTACAAACAAAGTTGGGTGGTCAAATTATGCAGGGAAAACCAGACATAGATGCAATGTGATGTGCCTGTGCTTTTAAGCATTAATTCAATGAGAAGTTGAATGGACTACTCGATAAGCAACTCATGTACACCACAATCAAAATATTGCCTGAATTAGAAGGAGGTCAGTATTCAGAATTTGGTGCACATGTAAACATATTTGTTCAGCCAATGGAATATTTATTGACTTTATTTCTATCCTTTCTTTGATTTTGGTCAAAAGGTAAATGACTCTTCTGTATGCTAATGGACATGAACAGAGACTAATAATGTATAACTAATGCCTATATGCCACAACGACCTGTGCAGGTACACTTTCATTAAGTCCATATGCTTCTAAAAGAATGCTGAGTAGCTGAGCACTGTGGATCCTTAATTAACCCACAGAGCTCTGATCACTCCATTAGCAGTCAAATGGAATACAAATCTCAAAAGTCCTAGGGACACAAAGGACAAATAAGAGGCATGGTGGCTGATATCCATTAATGTTTATACCTGGAAGGGAATAATGAAAGTAAATCTTGGTTAAGAAAGCCAAAATGTAATTACCAAAAAATCCAGGAAAGCAGACTGTTCAATTACTTCTGAGAGACCAGGTACAGCAACATGATGCAGCAATTGATGTTGCTGATGCAGCCATAAACATTTTCTAGGTATTTATGCAGCTGCTTAAACATTAACAACTGTTTATACACTGACGTCTATGCACATTTGCTTTAACAACTTCAAGTTGCAATAGGGACCACAATCAAGTGGAGTACTTGCTAGAAATGTCTAATATGGGGTTAAAATATGAATTACTCCCAGACACTTCAGAACTATTTTGGCAACATTCTTGGGAGCCTCTTGAACAAGCTCTTAAATCAGCTCAAGATCTCTTTGACTACTGGTGCTTTTAAAATTCAAATAGAACCATTGCTCCATAGCCATTCTACTGGAAGAAGAAAGCATAACCTTACAGTTTCACTTCATACCTTATTATCAGTTTCTTATCAGTTTCACCCCAACACCCTATGGCTTTTTTCTTATCCTGCTCTTGATATGTCTCTACCTTCTCCACCATGCTCATGGTGTACAGTCTTAAGTTTTGAGAATAACACAATAACTGGTTTTCACAAAGTTTCCTGCTTTCATTTTTATAATGGCAATTTGCATATACTCCAAAATGTTATGAAGAATGATCAGATTAATTGCAAAGTCCGTCTTTGCTTTGAAAATAAACGTAATCCCCAAAAAAACATTTCCTCTGCATTTCAGCCCTCCTACAAAAGGAACTGCTGAGATCATTACAGTGATCCTCTCATTAACACAACATCATTCTATCATGCTGATTGAGTTAGAAGAGCCGACTGGATACTTTAAAAGGAGGGTGATGATTGAATTCATTGTTCTTCCATTGTTAACCATGGTTACCTGCAAGTAAACATGTGCAGTCAATGTTGAAGCAGCTTCACGGACAAGGATACCGATGCTACTAAGATTGCCCCTAAATCAACCATTTATTGGATCATCAAAAACTTCAAGGAGAGAGGTTCAACTTTTGTGAAGATGGCTTCAGGGTGCCCAAGAAAGTCCAGCAAGCGCCAGGACCGTCTCCCACTGATGATTCAGATGCAGGATCAGGGTGCCACTAGTGCAGAGCTTTCTCAGTAATCTCAGCAGGCAGGTGTGAGTGCATCTGCATACACGGTAAGATGAAGACTTTTGGAGGGTTGACTCAGTTAAAGTCAGGTGCAGTGAAGTTAGGTTGATAAAGCTTGATATTCAGTTAAAATTAAATATAATTTGTCGATTAATTTCTGTATTTAAAAAATATAAAATATTTATTATGTAGGTTTTATTATGCTCTTTAGTCCCTGATACAGTATGTAGCAATGTGTGTTATCAGATATTTCCAATAAGTAACTTTAACTTTTCAGGCAATGTTATCCTGTCTTTTTTTTATTATATTTATTGAGATAATTTTTCAATTTACAGACAAACAAGAAAAAACTAAATCACAAAACAAAACACATCTCCTTCAAATAGATTAAATTCAGCAGTCAACCACATCATCCACATCATGTGCAAAGGCAGGAAACTTCAAAAATAGATTTTTACTCAATGTAACATTGTGAATAATAATGACAATAAAGATACAAATATTAATATATAATCACCTAGGCAAGAGTGATAAGGGAAGTGGAAATAAAAATAGAGAACAAATAGGTTTGCAAATGTCAGCACTATCAGGAACTTTAACAAGAGATTTAGAGAGACAGAAAGGAAAATAAATAATAAAATTAAACTAAAAGTGTCACATGATTCCATCATGTGACCGGGAGTAACACGGAAACGAGGTAACGTGACTCCTATATATTAGGCTGGAGAGCAGCTGCCAATTGCTCAGTCATTGAATTACGCACGCCATTCGACTCGGCCCCGAAAACCTTCAACCCAGTAAGACCGTACCTGTCCTCTCTGTTCTGCTGACCCGCGAACTCCTTCCTGTCACCCTGTCCTGCCCTGTCTTGTGTCTTAATACGCGAACGACAACATCAGTGTGGTGTTGCGGCTCGCGCCGTCCACGTTCGCAGATTAAACGCGGAGGAACTTACCTGCCTCCCTGCGTCCCGCCGCACCAAGGTCTCTCGTTTCCTCCTACACGTCTCTCTCGTTTTGGTCCCGGTTCGCGTTACAAAAAGTGGTGTATTAACACCTACACTACGACTACAAGGTTTCAAGTAGTGTTGCAATTATCATAAATCTTTAACAGGAGATTGAAAAGAGGCCTCCAAGAAGTTTCAAACAGATCTATATTTCCAGACATACTATATCTAAGACTTTCTACATGAAGGGTGGAGGAAAGTTCAGACAACCAGATCTTGAATAGTGGCCTTGATAGTGGCCTTATTTTTCCGGATGCAAAGGATAGATTTTTTTGCAATCATCATACTGTACTGTAGGGGCACTGAAGCATTATTAAGATGCTGCAAGGAGACTGACCAGCCCAGAACAGCAGTTGCAGGATCTAAGTGAAGCTCACAAGCATAAACTTCTGACCAGATTTCACTGATTTAAGGGCATGCCCAAAAAAGATGACTAAGCGAACCCTCTGCAGAGTCACACTTATTGCAGAGAGAGGAAATAGTGGGATAAAAAGTATTAAGTTTAACCCTAGAGTAGTGTAATCTATGCAACACCTTGTACTTAATAAGTTGGTGTCTAACGTTAATCGAGCAGGTGTATATATTTTAAAGACACCTTCCCAGTCTTCCCTAGAAACATTTAGATATTCTACAGTATGTGCATTAAATCCCCATATAAATCCCCCTTATGCTAACATGCAAATTTTTAAACATGCTCCAAACGACACCAAATACCCGCGCTCCTATGAAAAACGCCTGGACAGGCCCATCAAAATTTCCTCTGGAATTTTCAGTTCTAGTAATAAGTTGAAATCAGATTATTATCAGATGTGTGTTTACAGTGGTTGGCAAAGTATTAAAGTGGGATCATCAAAATTAGGTCCATACACATTCAGCAATGTGACATGAGTTGAGGAAAGTAGACCTGATACAAATACATAACGACCATTAGGATGACTGGTACTCAATATGAGCTTAAAAGGGATAGATTTACGAATTAAAATAGCTACCCCTCTGACCTTGGATGAAAAAGAAGACTGGAATACCTGAGAGATCCAACTGAGAGAATCCAAATCGCATACCGGCCTCCTTTAGCTTCTTTTTCACTCTGTCAAATGCCCTCCGCTGAGAAAGTACCTCTGCCGTGAAGTCCGGGAAGATGGAGATGAGTACTCCAAATTTTAAAGGAGCATGTTGGCGCGCTAGTTGCAGTATCATCTCTTTGACCGGATAATGATGTATCCTCGCAATCATGATTCGTGTGCACAGTCAACTCTAATCCGTTTGGGAAAGTCCTCAGCACCCAGGAGTTTCGGGATGAATTGTTCCACAAACGCGATTGGACGACCAGCCTCCACGTTCTCAGGTAACCCAACAATCTTGATATTCACCCATCAAGAACGACCCTCGAGATCGTCCAATTTAGCACACAGGGCCTTGTTAACTACGAGAGTTTCCAGACAGGAAGTCTCTAGGTCAGAAATGAAGGCTTCATGCTCAGCTTTAGCTCCCTCAAGATTAGCAATACGCGAGGTAGTTTCAGAGAGCGTAATTTGGAGCTGAGATAAAGTAGCTTCCATCCAGTTTAATCTGTCATTCATAGTTTGAATAGCCGATAGAATCACAGTTGAATCTGTGCTGCGCAAGTATCGCCATCCGCCTCACTTTCATTAGACGGCGGTTTCTCGGCCTGCTGTTTACCTGAGGAAGTCGGTGAATCCCCTTTCTTGAGTTTAGCCTTCTTCATTTCACTGCTATATAGTTGCGAACAAACTTTCACAATGAAAATAGAAGAAAAAACACAAGTTTGTCGAGGTTTTGAGGGAGCACTCTAAATTTACATCCACACCATGTGATGCTCTCTAGCCCCCCGTAGAACCTGGTTTTAATATGAATTCAAAGCTCAAATGTAACTATCCATAGTTTTCACCTGCACACTTTTCACATGAGCTATGGTGAGAGATGGTTACGCATTTACCCAGGGAGAGATGTCAGAATGCTGTTCAATCTTTAGACTCTTTAACAGATTGCACTCCACATCTCCTTTGCAATTAACCAATAGGTAAATTTTCTCATAGGCATAATGCACTTCTTTGACTGCCATCTTTGACTGCCTTTTGAGATGCAAAAATTCCTAACACTCATTCACTTATTCATAGATACATGGCAGTATCAGTTTCTTTGTCCTTAACACCCCTCACACATACACACACACACACACACAATGCAATGCATTGTGATGCAGACATAGACTATTCTGTATTGATTCAGTTGCTTTTCTGACAGTGGCATAAAAATTTCATACACACTCTCAACATCACATTTCCTACACTCAGATGAAACACCCAAAACTCTCAAATTAACAGCTTCCGCTCCCCTCTCTCCACATCTCTCGGCATACCTCAACCAGTTCTGTCTTGCCTGCCCCCCTCATGTCCAGTGACAGCACTTGTATCACTGTCTAATAGTTTCAGAAGAGTAAGGGCTTGGTTGGGTAGGTCAACTGGAGGCTGAGTCAAGTTAATCCTGAGAGTCCATTAGGACAGAGGAAATAGGGAAAGAGATTGAAAGAGAGTTTGTGGATGACTCATCACTCACTCTCTACTCAAAATGATGGAAAGAAGAAGAGTGGATGAGAGGAGAGGGTCCTCACATGATAGTTGTAGATAGGAGGAGGTTTAAGTGGCTGTGGCTCTCAGATGATCTTCATGTTGATCTCAGCTCTTCATCCAAATTGCAGTCTACCACTGAGCCACATGGCCACTTCAGGAGTTGCTCTTGACTCAATAGCTATTTTTTTTCAAGTATATGAATAATATTTACTCTCCCCCACATGTATTCATGTGTTTGGGATCTGTTTTATCTAGTAGAGAGAGCTTATGAGTGTGAATTCATTATTATATTCCTGTGAATTAGCTTCTGGATGAATGAAACATGCAACCTTCACAGTCTTTGAAAGTGATTAGTGCCACCTGAACAGCTCATATTTTTCTAAGTAAGCAATACTGTGCCACACTTGGCCATGTTTTTCATGCCATTAAGAATTGACAAAAGGTGTCAGTGAATTATATGTGAATCTTGTGTTTGTCCTGCTGTGGGCTTGACCCTTCTCTGGGTGAGTCCCCACCCTGCACCCAATGAACAGGGATGGAATTGGAGTTATGGATAATGAGTGAGTGCAACAGAAAAACAAGGCTATTTTTATTGGGAAGGATATGGTATGCAAGGCAGAATGGCTTGGAGCATAATGTCAATGGTTTTAATATCATAAGACACTTTTTCTTGTTCAGCACTGCAGAAAACATATTCTGCTTTTGGTTCAAATCTGTATGTATGTATAGTATAGTATGCTGCATCAATCAGAATAGACCAACATTATTTGCATCACTTACAGTACCCTGAGGAGAAATGTTTGTGTCACTCAGGCCTGACTTGTTGGTTCATTATTGGGGCAACAGTTCACAGGTCAGGAAAAGCTGCTGAATTAGCTCTACCTCTGGGACTGCACTGTTTGATGTAGTTTGATGTAGGCCTGAACTATTCAGCAACAGTTCTTGCTTTTATTGTTATTCTTTACATACTCATTTTCACACTTTTTGTCTCAATTTCTTGCTATGTGGCCTTCAGACCTTTTATCATACCATTATTCCTATGAGACAAGTGTAAAATATACTCAGACAGTGGTGGCCTAGCAGCAGACCACTGAGGTACCATGCCCACTTCTCAGAGAACACATTTTGTTGTGTGCACTGTAGAGGTGTGAGTCTTCACTGGTATCAAAATTCAATTCAATTCTGATTATCAATGCCTTGATATCAATGCATCCCATAAATTTTCTATATTGTCAATTGATGTTCAAATACAAGAGTTAACATTACATTTACAATTACAGCATTTATCAGACGACCTTATCCAGAGCGACTTACAATCAGTAGTTACAGGGACAGTCCCCAGTGGAGCAACGCAGGGTTAAGTGTCTTGCTCAGGGACACAATGGTAGTAAGTGGGTTTTGAACCTGGGTCTTCTGGTTCATGGACAAGTGTGTTACCACTAGGCTACTACCACCCTAGTTAAGGTCCTGTGTGGATGCTACACCTGTGTGATTTGCTACAATGATCAGAAAAAACGGCGTACTGAGTCCACGCTCACCTTGTAACAGTTATATATGCAGGTAGTACTCCTTTAAATGCACACGGCACTATGCTGTGGGTGGGGTTAGACATCTGCTCTGGTCCTGATGCAGATCGACCAAGCAAAGGAATCAAGCAAACTGGTCCAAGCTCATCTGGTCCCTGAAGCCTGGGACTAAGCACAAAAAATATGTGTGGTCTTCCAAACTCCCGGTGCTGTAGATCACTGAACACTGAGATACAGTAAAGATCAGCTTTTCCGCCATTCCCGCTTTGTGTGTATATTTCAACAGGACAGATGGAACACTCTCCTGCTTTGATCTTATTGGTCACGCTAAAATACATCACGGTGCGCAGCGGTCAAAGTTCAACTTTGACCGTGTTCTGAGAACAGGGCCGTAGAGTGCAGCGCCACATGAATTTTTTAATGCCACTGTCAGAAAAGCAACTGAATCAATACAGAATAGTCTATGTCTGCATCACAATGCATTGATTATATGATTAATTCCAACACCCTTAATGCACTGTGTGCTGTATCACAATGACAATTACCTTGTCATTTGCCAGAATTCCAAAGTTTAACAGTTTAGTATTTCTTATTTGTTAAATGTGGCTCCAAAAGTAGTGTTCTCCGTGGCCTGAGAAATACATACAGAAATTACACTCCCCTTTTGCTCACACACTCCATGCTCATGCAAGTTCATGCAACTGAGCATCCTAAAACATGTCTGTCCCTCCAAGTAAGTAAATGTCAGATACAGGAATCCTGACAAAACCTATTGCCTTTTTTTTTTTTTTGCTGTGCTGTCCTTGAGCTCCACGTACACTCACAAAGAACAATAGAGAGGGAAAAAAAGATTGAGTCTTTAGCCTTGGTGCAGTTTCTGAGCTTCTGTGTAACTTTGAAGCTCTTACTGACTGAATAATTGTGATAAAAAGATTTCAGGTAATGAAAACTATACTGTATAAAAACTATACTGTATAAAACATATACAATATAGTGTGTATGGTACAGGCAGAATAATTTTGTGATATGTGTTCACCACACATCGTTCACTGGTTTATTTACAACCCAGTAATTTGATGGATTACAAGAAGGACAAAAACTGACAGTTAATTGATTGAAAGATTAGATGTTTATTGACATGTCAGAAACATGCAAGGTTTGATTGTTATCGTTGATATTTGCCCAAGAAATAAACCAATTGCCTGACTAATAAAATCATCTTTATTGACCTCTGCACTCCTCTCTGAACCTGCATTTGTTAAACCTGCCTTCATCCATTTCCTGGCCATGTTTCATTATCTCTTTTGACTGCAGGTAATCCAGTGTGGCAGCCATTATGACTTTCCCTGTGGACATGACTTGTCTTTTGGCACCAACCTTTAAAAGGGTCTTCATGGAAGCTGAGTGGTTCTTTAGCATTTAGCATTCTGGACATGCCATGCCAGATCCCCACCTGGGGGGTCTGAGTAAGAATGTATTAGGTCAGGATTAGAAGACCAGCTCTGAAATGTGCTGGGTGTCAGCTATGATTACTGCACACTGTCCATCAAGGTTACCACTCTTGCTGCTTTGTGCCTCAGCCTTAGTAAAAGCCTATTTCATTACTAGACAAAGGAACCAGTTTTCGCATACCATTCCCCCTCCCCCAGAATGTCCTTGGCCATCTCAACACACAACATTGTTGTACAAAGGCACAATTTTTTTCTCCTTTCATTAAGGTTTAATCTATGTCTCTAGGATTAATGAAAAAATAATAGCAATGATGCATTATTAAAATAAATAAATGCATAATATATATAATATAATTTATGCTCACATTATACTCAATTATTATGGTTTGCCCCAACTTTAGGTGGAGGTCATGTCTGTCATGATCCCGTCTGGAAGGGGCTACTCTGGGTCAAGGATTTGGACCGGAGGTTCATGTTTGGCTTGTGTTGCCAAGTTGATTGTCTTCACCTGTATATGATTGCATAAAGCTACCCTGTTCGACTGTTTGCTGTTGGGTCATAGTTTGGTGATGTTTTCTTGGTCTTGTGTTATTCTAATAAACCCGTTTCGTGATGTCGTGTTTATGCATATTCGTTCCTTGCCATGTCCAGTCAGCGTGACAATGTCTTTAATCAGACAGGGTGTGTTGGAGAAATATGTGGAACCTGTTCTTAAATGGATCAATAGTAGATTTGATTGCAGCTGATATGATTTGTGTCAAACATACCCTGGTCTCAATGCTACAGTTCAGATATTAAAATTGGGCCGCATTAATAGCAGTAGCAATGAGTATTATATGTTGTAGTGTATGGGAAGAAAGTAAGGCATGGAAGGTTTTTTTTGACCCAGCTAGTTGATGGTCACATTTTTTCAGTCACCATTCAGAGTGCAGTATTTGCTTTTTGATATTATTATGAATAACAAATGACTCAATCTCATTACCACAATGCAGGGAATAAAATTAGGAATGAAGCTGGCTTGTGTTGGTTAGTTTGAATTATCGTCCCTGATTTCACCAATAGAATACAGTGATATCTGTGTGTGTGTGTGTGTGTGTGTGTGTGTTCATATTACAAGCTTTCTATAATCTATGCAGGACTTCAAGGATGGTTCTTAGTTTGAATTTATCTTAATCAGTTATTTTCCTAGCAAAGTTTGTCAGCTTTGAGCATTGTGCCAGGGTCAAGGAATAAATTATACCACGAAAACCAAGGCAGTTGGCATTTCACATATGCAGATCCATGCTAGTGCTGAATTTAATTAGAAAAGGGAAGTTCAGACCACCTTGACAGCTGAGAAAACCATGTGCTGTGCTGCCGTGTTTCACAATGACACCACTTCACTTTCACTTAACACTGCAAACCTGTGTGTCAAAGGGAAAAAAAACTAATTAAATGCATTTCTCAAATATGAAAGTGAAAGTGCAGTGATTGTCATTGTGATACACTGCTGCGCAGCACATGGTGCACACAACGAACTAGATGCACTAGATAATCTATTAGTGTGAACGCCAATTGTATTGCCTCTTTAATCAGTGCGTCTGATTTTTCAGATTTACTAATATAATTGAAAGGGGTTTTCTAACAAAAACCCTTGTGGTAATGGATATATTCCATCCTTTCAGGTACCATAGAGGGTTTCATTCATTTCCAGTTTCCAAACCCGTTTTGAGGCATTTTAAGTCTTTTTAATGGACCAAATAATTGTTTTCATTGTAGTTTTTTTTCTTTATTACTAGAAAAGGTCTGAGGCAAATTGTCTTGAGCCTTGTAAAATACTGGAAATATTGAAATATAAGTCATTATTCATAGTCACTCAGAACAGCTTCTGTTGGTAAACCCGGAGGTATACAGAACCTGGCCTTAAAGAAAATGCTGATTCTAGTCACTGTCTCACTGTCTGCAGTGATTGCAGTTACACAGTAAATGCAACATTAAATTAGCATTATCTTCAACTGAAGCTGTATTGATGAGACAAAAACATGTGTAAGCGCATGAATGCAAACTCCCAGAAAAATGAATGGACAAAATAACAAAATAAATGGACCATATCATTGTTTTCGCTCAACTGCAGAGACATGAGACAGAAATAATAAGTCAGAAATAATAACAAATAAATTGTAAGCATTTCTTTGTTTATGTATATCCTAAGAGCTATGTCTATTTTAGCTTGCTAAAAGTAGATTTCGTAGCCATAACCTGCACGTAGCCTAGAAAGATAGCACATTTTTCTACAGTTCTGTTTATCTGGTGTTTAGGTGTTTAGGTTTTGGATAAGACTTATTCTGTTCTTATTCCTTCTTTGACAGTCATCTGATTTGCCTTCTCAAGTTAATTTCAAGTTAGATTGTACCAGCATGGCTTGCAAATTTAGTGTAGTCTGCATAAGGTGGGTACAAAATATAATTATTTGCCACTTATCACTCTTTTTTTGGTCTTGTTTATGCTTATTGTAATTTTAAGCATAATTTGCTTATGCTGTCTGAATTCAACATGGCAGCACAGGAAAAACAGGCACACAATGAGACGTTGTGATGGAAAGCGATGTCCCATGGTGAATTTGGAAATGCCTTGGGGGGCTGACAATACCCCCTTTGTAAAGCAAGTGTTGTGTGAGCCACTGCCTTTACCTGTGAGACCTTCATGTTCAGTAAGTTTAGAAGTAAAAAAAGTTTTGTTTATTCATTCTGGTGTTCAAGCATTGTTTTCCCACAAATCACAAGACACATGAATAAGAAGCTGGATGTTGTAAAATGTTGTCTACCAGAGTAACCATTGTGGAAGCTCTGTACAGACAGAAAGTGTGGACTCAGAGTAGGTTTTTTTTTTTTCCTCGATTTTTTTCTTACTATAAAACATCTGTGCCAATTTTGTGAAGCAGGGCTTTTTGCTACAATGATCCGACTAAAGGACACAGAAGTATTTTTTTTGAGACAGCTATTTGTCTTGAGCCTTGTAAGATATTGGAAATGTCTTCTCTGTGTGTGTGAGTGTACCAATGTATCAGTGCCACATGTCATATTCCTTCACCCTACCATGAAAATAAAAGGCAGAGGTTAGACATTTATGGTATTTTTCAGTGCAAGCCTTTGTTTGTTCCCCAGGTGTCACTTAAAACAGCATAATCTAAAGGATTTAAATTTTATATTATTATATTCATGTATTTTATTAAAATATTCTAGTGTTTGCTGAGAGAATGTTCAACAAAGACAAACACATGCACAATATGATTTTAAACAAAGCATTCTGATGTTTACATCCTTATTGTAGGCACATTGTCTTATTTATGCCATGGAATGACTGTAGGTGGACACAATGGTGTACCTTACCTGGACCACTTTTGGTATCTAATGCCCACTACAGAGCAGGAACATCCAGATGCTAGGCTTACTTCAATATGCTACAAGCCAGCCACCTTAGCGCCACAATTTGGCTTTGTTAAACTTTTTTCAGTTTGCCATAAATCAACTTCAACGACACATGTTATGTTTTCCACCAAGTGTCCGCCTAATGTTTTCCACCAAGTGTCAACTGGCATTGTAATGAGACATCAAATTAATGTTAACTTTATCAGGGGCTAATTTTATGGTTGATGTATGTATAAAACTGAAGTTCTTTGTGCTTCAGGGAATAAGCTATGAAAAACATCAAATAGAAGGGATAAAGAGAGAGTATTTCAGAATCAAGTGAAAAGTGACCTGACCATTGTCTTTCCGTCTCAAGGGAGTAATGGCAGATAGAAAAATAGCTGATGGCTGGTTGCTGTTCATGCTTTTTCTTTTTTGCTTTTCCACCCTGGGGTGTATTGTGCCATCCATTACCCTTTGGAGGTCCAAAGGTGATGGGTTTTTTAAATGTGTCATGACGGCGAGCTGACGGGGGAAGGGAGCGCAGAGATAGGACATGATGGGAACAAGAATTGTATTAATAAACAGGGGCCCAAAAACAGGGTGAATAATGGAGAGAACAAAAACTAGCCCGGAGGTGTGTGGCTCAAAATAAACATACATCGTTGCCAGGTGAAGTTCACAAAAATGCAGAGGGGCGGAGTCAGAGGCTTTTAACAGCTGTCAGAATTAGCTACAGCCAGCAACCTCACCTGGAGCCGATCCTGACAGAGCCCCCCCTCCAAGGGCTACATCCTCGGGGCCACAGCAGTACCATAAGTGGAGGCGGCGGGACAGACGGCGGCAAGCACAGGGCTCCTGCCCTGCAGTGTTTTCCCTTGGAGGACCCGGTCCCTCAGGCTGGCTCCTCAATGTGGTACGGCATGGCGGACCCAGTCCCTCAGAGTGGCTCCCCGGTGTGACCCTGCATTCCGGGCCCGGACCCTCAGGCTGGCTCTCCGACGTGGTCCGGCATGGCGGCCCAGACCCTCAGACTGGCTCCACGGCTTGGTCCGGCATGGCCCCGGACCCTCCAACCTGCACACATAAATGCGGGCCTTGATGGAGATGGTGGTGGGCGTGTGGTGTGAAGGGTAGTGGACATCCACTACAGCATGCGGGAGCACTCGGCTGGGGAACGTCCGGGCAGAGGGAAGGCGGGTCGACGACCAGACCTGGAGAAACGGATTCCCAGCAAGGCAGTCCCAGCAGCGCAGTTGTTGGCTGGCGACCTCCCGTCACCCTGTTCCACCAGCTTACCCCCATGTTGCAGTCTTCCTCCTTGCTGTTCCGCTCTCTCTCGTGGTCCTCACACCACTGGAAGTGCCGACACCATTGTCCTCGCTCCACCCACTCACCCACCAACGTTGCCGCTTCCGGGTTTTGCTGACTCTCCAAGGGTTGACTCTGCAGTTCTCTTCCTCTGCTTCTTTCCTCTGCTTTTTTTTTTTCGGTGAGGGACAGCATTCTGTCACGATGGCGAGCTGATGGGGGAAGGAAGTGCAGAGATTGGACTTGATGGGAACAAGGATTTTATTAATAACTGAAACCAAAACCAGCACGATGGCTGAAAACAGCGGAATAAAGGGGAGAGCAGAAACGAGCCCGCAGGCTTGTGGCGATAGCCAGAACCCAAAACCCCAAATAGGAACAGGTCAAGTTTACACAGAGTCCACAAAAATGCCGTCCCTGCAGAGGGGCGGAGTTGGAGTCTTTTAACAGCTGTCAGAATTGGCTACAGCTGGCAAACTCACCTGGAGCCAATCCTGACAAAATGTTCTTTTTACCTCAGAAAAATTGCTGTTTTGAGAGACTGCAATAAAACAAATATATTTAAATAAATACTTAATTTAAGTATTTTCTTACATACAAGAACATAACATTTGCAAACATAATGCTAAATTTAGAGAAATGCATGCTTTAAGTATATGTCTTAAGAGGACAGCAATAACCCCAATTGTGGTATCTACTGCCAGGAATTATAGATAGTGTGTACTGTGAAGTAAAGTGATTGTCATTGTGATACACAGCAGCACAGACCTGCCTCATCTTATTTTCATCAACCCCTGGTCCAGAACCAACTCTTTAAATTGACCATACCATTATAATTTTAGTGGCATCTAAGTTGGAAATGCATAAAGTTGGAAATATAAACCAGCATACTCCTGGTAAGAAGCAGAAAGGACTCAATGTTCAAACCAATAAACTTAAACTTGGCATGACCCAATCATTGTACATAATTTTTTTTCCATGTCAAAATTGAATGATGGTGCTTGTACATACATAAACACATGAATGCAAATTCCCACAAAAATGACCCTGATCAACAAAATACATTAAATTAATTAAATACTAATGTGCAAATGTATTCAAATACTAATCTAAACTTTTTGTTCCTGTGCCTTTTGCTTGCTATAGAAAACTGATCAATGAATATTTTTTTAGAAAATATTTAGCCAGACAGAAGGACAACAACCTATAGTAGTATAGCTGTAGGTAGAAGACTGTAGGTTTATAGTGGACCTAGTCAAATAGATCTAGTCAAATGAGTTATGTTATTTTGCCTTATTGCATTGCAATTTTAATGTTTTTTGAAAGCTAATGCTATAATAGTTTTGTGTATAATACAATATAAACACTAAATACAAACAATAAAATACAACACAAATAAATGGCAACCGCAACATACCAGTGCTAAAATGGCAATTCTTCTCACATGCAGGATCAATGTTTCATTCATAGTAACTGAATTGTAATGGGCAAAATGCTTTAAGCACTAAGTGAAAAATAAGTAATCTTGGTAGGTCAAAAAGGTGCCGGTCCCGAAACATGCAGGCTGCGTTTGCACCCAGACTCACAGCAGGTCACAACAGAGATGGCTAGTCTTCAACTAGGCTGCAATTTGATGTCCTCACACCTGCTACTCCCTGCTAAGACAATTAAAGTCTGGAAAATTGCAATGTCTGCAGTGATTCTCATGAACTGAAATGGAAAACGTTTCAGTAGTACTCCCAGTATAATTCATTCCATGCCAGTCCTCAGCTACCAGAATCTAGTAGCAAAAATAGATCAAATAGATCATAGATGTGGCCTTTGTGTGAGAACCAATGGGGTATCTATGAAGTGCCATTTTCATTCCCATCCCTTCTCTCTATTTTATTTTCTAGTCAAAATATCTAGTCAAAAAAGTGATTGCAAATACTATTGCCATAGTCCTTAAAAGGGGTACACCATATTTATTTCTTGTCTTATAATTTAAAATAATTATAAATATCATCAAAATGATTTAAAAGTTATAATGAACTAACATGCTATACTGTATATTTATGGATCCCAATTGGGTACAATAAGCCATCGCGGCCCTGAATTAAACAGAAGTACAGACTTCTTGTATGTACTTTTTAGTGGAGAACAGAGTGAATATACACATCAGAGGAGCTACTGCTACTGATTCTTCTCAGTGCCTCAGTGAGGTCAGCTGATCTGCCACCGTAGTTTTCCTGTTATCCGTGTTCCTGGTACCACTCCACCACCTCATCAAAACAGGGACCTTTCATCTCATTCTTTAGGGATCAGATAAGGCACTGTTGAAGTTTCATACAACCCACAAAAACAGTCTTTGATATGACCATCAGCATACAGTTTAAAATTAGAACAGACTGTGTCACATGTGTTATGCCATGTTTTTCTGTTTGCTAAGTCATCACTTATATTATTTTTTTTGTTCCAATTCTGTATAAACATTCTATCAAAAGTGCACTTTGAATAGTGTGAATGCTGTGGTAATGTTTGGTAATTACAACCTAGGCAAAGACAAATTCAGCATCACCTCGTTTGTCTCTTAACATTGACATACAAATGAGGTCGCCTGCCCTCAGCACTCAAGGTCCAGCTCAATCGTGGTTTCCCCTTGGCTCCTTTTAATAGCTTCATCAGTCTTTGCTGTGGATTTTTGATCATTACCAGCAGACAGCCTAGCCTTGTTTTCAGTGTGACAGTACAATCCAGCATGAGTGTTTCTCAAAAAATCCAAAGCAATTCTTTTAACCTCTTACCCTTATTGGGGTAAAAATACAAATGTTGCTTCTGCATATTTTATGTACACATTTTGAGAAAAAAATACAGTTGAAAATACAGTTGAGACATTTCATTCTATATTTGTTTTCCATTATTTCCACTGATTATATATGTAAGTTTTTCATTATGAGGAGTGATTTGGCTTGCCACAAACATCGGGTGAAGCTTGTAGCCCTTGGTGTAAAGTGTAATCTTTCATTAAGAAACACTGACAGTAATAGTAACAGTGATTTTGGGCAATTGGAAAACCCACAAGGGCATAGATTTGCTAAATCAGTGTTTTGCATTCAATATTTTCTAATTCACCATCACATTCTAAGCACATAAGAAGAAGCTGCCAACTATATACTGGTGCTTTCGCTCTGTTAATTTTTCTTAGTTAATTAATTTAAAAGTTTTAATTGTCAGCTGGATGATACCAGCAACTGCTGTTCTTTATGTCCCCTAACACTGCAATAGCTAATTAACCTTTTTGTTCCATTCAACAAATATCACCTTAACAGATTAACGCTTTGAAAGTAGTAACTTTCCAATAAGGTTACATTGGTAGTTAGTTAGCTACCCTTAAACACTTCTGCACCCTTAAACACCCTTAAACAAGTTTGTGTGTATGAGTGTGTCTTCTTTCTCTGCTGATGCGGTGCCCCTTTTCCTCAACTCTTTTAGCAAGGCCTTTTAATAATTAATGGCAAAACTTGGACGTTTGTTTCTGTCTAGGCTTAGTCCTCTCCATAGGTCTCTGGTCTTTCCTTGCTAAGTATCTAGCTGGGCCCCTGTTTAGACCTGGCTGTAGGGTAGATTTACAGCCCAAGGAACTGTGTCTGGAGCCAAGACTGGTCGAAAGCCTGTTGATGACAGATGCCCGTCAGGCACTGACTGGCCAGGAATGGAGCTCCACAAAAGACCAGATTGGGTGTCCACTCATGGGAAACACCATCAGTCGTTTAGCTGTTTGTTAAAAAAAAACAGACTTGGTCCTCAACAAGCTAACACATGAACCTGTGTGCTCACTGGTCACACATGAACCTGTGTGCTCACTGGTCTCATATGTATGAATCATGCAAGGAATAAGATTACAATTTATAACCCATGCTAGGCTGCTAAACTAACATTTAAAACTGGAATGCTGACAAGATTACCATAAATTCCAGACTATTGTGTGCTCCTGTATATAGGCCATAACTTCTAATTTCCAAAAGAAAAAAGATAATAAAAACCGACTTATTTAATAAATGCTTGTAATATCTACAACATACAGTACATACCACAAATGCTTTTTGAGAACAGTACAATATGTCCTTTCCTGCCTGGATCTTGCGGGGCTCTTCCCAAGATGGGATTGTGTAGCAGGTGGAGACTAAATAAGTGAGTTTTATTGTCCACTCTTACCTGTTCAGGATTTTTTTTTGTCTGATATAAAAAGATTAAATTGAAACTTTTGGCAACTGATTTTTGGCACCTGTCCATGTTATTACATTGATGGTCTTGGTGCTAAATTTACATCCAATCACAATGCAATTATTCAATGTTTATAATAAAAGACCTCAATAGTCTAACATAAACAATTTGCATCAACAGATAATGGCTTTCAGAAAATCTATCTGCATGGGTAAATAAGTAGAAAGACAAAAAAGGAAATATGTGATCAGTGGAAATGCTTTTGAAATGAAGTGTCATTGATGATAACTGACAAAATGCATCAATGCCTCTCTTTCCAACAATACAATGGTTACAACACAAGATGAATACGAAAGAACAGAGAGTAAATTGTTTACATTTACATGCAAAGTCAATGCTTTGATGGGGTTTTGTCAATTTTGACAGGCTTCATTTGGCTGTGTTGCAGTAATGAACATTTTAATGCTGTTTCTGCCAACATTCTCTCTGGCCATGGCAGTTTGGTCTTTTCACCTGACCTTTAGGACAAACCTCTCAACACAGCCCATGGCAAGGTCCTCTGTAAGTGTGTCCAATTAATTCTGCTCCTCATTCTGATGGGTTCATATTGCCTGAATCGCATAGCCGTGATTGTCCACTCAAGATAGGGTGCTTACATGTCACCAGTAGTTCATTCCTTTTTTTCATTATTGTTTACATGGATGATGCAAAGCTGGAAAATATTTTAGTTTTTGCTGTGTTTTTTCAGAGATGGAGAGAAAAGAATGTATATCCCCAATTTAAGGCATGTGATTTATTTGATTCAGAACAATTGGCACTCAAAACAGAAATGGTTGGCTACTCCATAACTTACTTCTTAAAGTCCAATCAGCCTTCAGTGTATACTGATATTCTGCATTTAAGGTGACATAAAATGAGATCTGTTTGGAACTAGTAAGAAAAAATAAATTGTTTGTCCCCCTCAGCCCATCTCGTCCAGTCTCTCCATGCATATCTAAATGCTAATAACATTTACCAGCACAGCTCTTAGCAGATAAAGGTGTCGACCCTGTCACACTGTTTGCGATTGCACATGTTATAAGGGCTCAATGCATCCTGCCTCCCTCTCTTGCATTATTTTTCTCTCTTTTCTCCTCGGCTTCTTTCTAAGACAATCACATTACTCCGCTGTACTGTTCCATTGCTTATAGAGGTATAACGTAACAACTTGCTGCAAGTTTTGATGCAGTGTACACACACACAAATGATTGAAAATTCTGAGTTGTTGACTAGAACACATGCACACCTAGACTGCCACGGGGCAGAGGGAATAAAAAGAAAGAAAACAAAGCAAAAATAATGAGTTATTCCCTCAGTGCATGATATGAATATTTACAGAGCTTTCTCTGCCACAGAAAGAAGCTAAGCAGAGTGGATGACATTTTGTCCCTCAATCACTGTCAGTGCCTGTTCCTCTAATGGTCTGTGCTATGTGATGCAGATTAATTTCCTCTTGTTATGAACCTCCTAAACCTTTTACACAGCACACAGCAGAGAAGAGAACAAACTCAACCAAAAGTATTGATGTAGAACACTGGAGGGAAGAGGTCGGTTCATCCCAATCCTTTTATGTTTCATCACCTGCTGTGTGTCAATGACAGATGTTAGCATTTTTGATTTTTTGAGTTAAAATGCTGGAGCGGCATTTTTTTCCCCATTTTTTATCTTGCCGTGTGACTGTGTCACTCTTTTGCTCCTCTCTTCAACTGCTCAAGGCTGGTAAATCACTTTAACTGCATCTTTCAGTGCCATGAATGGCCTCGTAACACTGTAATAAGGCGCAAGCAGCCACATGCCTAGCACCGTTTAGAGAAATGGACCTTTCCAAGAGATGGTTTACAGTTAAAGAGTCAGTCACAACATGGCTGTAAAGAGACAAAGAGTTTCTTACGACATGCTGTGCTAAAAGAAACCTGCAATCTGCAGACTTTTCTGTCAGCTGCACAGAACCATTACTGTACAACATTACTCTGAAATTTTTGTCTTTTGAAATTAGCTACTTCATGTTATGACGTTGTGCATAATGGGCTACAGACCTCCTAAGTATAATAAGGACTTTATGAAAGACTTCTCTGACTTCATCACTGCTGCACTGACACATTGTGGTAGGTTTTTAATAGCTGGTCCCTCCAAACCCATGTCCAGGGGGTTTAGACGTGATTGTATCAGGTTAATAGAATGGTATAGATGTTTCAGTGTCTAATTTTCATCTATGTTCTTGGTAAAAGACAAGTCTGCTAATGTACTGGACACAGAGGGACTTGTGGACCAGTTTTAATTCCACATGTTGTAAAATATTGAATTGTGTCACTCATAAAACTGTGCATCCTCATGCTAATCTGGAGCCGTGTCTAAGTGTCTAACGTGTGAAGCCAGACGTGTGCAGAAGAGCTGAGTGAACATGGAAGTTAGATGGGCTTCACATGTCATATGAACTGTTAAAGGAAAGTTGGAATACATATCAGATGACTGTGAGAGGGTGACATAATGTGTCCTCTGTTTTTAACCCATCACCCTTGGTGAGCAGTGGGCAGCCATGAAAGGGGAGCAGTGTGTGGGGACGGTGGTTTTGCTCAGTTGCACCACAGTGGCACTTTGGCACCGCAGGATTTAGTCAACCTTCTGATTACAGGTCCGTTTCCTTACCTGATAGGGCACCACTGAAGCAGATTTGAAGGAAGAAAAGGTGACTAATACTGGTTTAAAATCTTTTAGTGAATAAGATTTGTGTTTCATACTCTAGTGAGATTTAAAAGATCCTAAAATATTTGTTTGAAATTTGCAATCAAAGAACATACAAGATCTTTAAAAGGACACAAGTGACAACTAAATGTACATCTCTCTGACTGATGATAATATACATTTAATAATATGACATTTTCAAACAAATTAACAGTGATTTCAAAAATGCATGGGCAGTTTCATTGGGCAGCTTCATTGGTTGTGCACAGACCTGTTATCTGATATGATGATGTTAAATGTGTTGGCATCAAAAAGCTAGTTAGCCTATAAAAATCCATAAACTAGCTTGTAAAAAGGCACAGTTCTCAAAGCGTGTGGAAAAAGTAGCAGTGTATAAGCCAGAATTTAAGGTAGAATATTACAACACATTTTAAAATGTTGCTAGATTGTTATTACCCTAGGACGTCACAAAATATTTGAAAATGAATGTGTTTGTGTGTATAAGAAAAATATTCAACATTATCTAAAACATTTTTTGACTGAATCATCTTCCTAAAAGATTCACCACTTTTTTGTCTTCCAATCTCGGAATTCCAATAACTGAGCAAATCACATTCTTTCAGTCTGAATCAACAATCAGCACATGCGAAACAGTGTAGCTGTTAGATTGACACTCATTATTCAGTTTCTCTTTTGAAGAGGAAGAGTTTGATTCCTTAGCGAAAAATGTATTTTATTTTATATTATTGATCTTTTACTACTCACTCATTGATCTTTTCATCTCACTTCCATATGTGTTTGTGGTAAGGCAATAGTGTTCTATTTTTTGTTTCTGAAAACCTCCCTCTTTTCATCAGGCATGCTCCAAAACAAGGCATGCTCCAATAATACTCTGTGCGGGAGTAATTAAAACTGTGACCCCTATTTACTGGTTCTTGAGAAGGACAGGTCCTCGATGCAGTCTGTTCCTGCCCTGTTTAGTGGCTACTCCATACCAGACTGTGATGGAGGATGATAGGATGGACTCAATCACTGCAGTGTAGAACTGGATCAGCAGCTTTTGTGGAAGAATATATTTCTTTAGTTACCTTAGGAAGTACACTTTATGCTGTGTTTTTTGAAGATGGAGGAGATGTTGGGCTCTCACTTTAGGTTCTAGGAAATGGTGGCACCCAAGAGCCACAGGAGACACAATGCTGTCTGATGTGGTGAGGGATGCAGTGTGGAATGATATCTCCTGAAGTCCACTGTTATTTCTTCAGTCTTGTGTTCAGAGAAAGTCACAGCCATTAAATGCGCATATACACAGACAATAAAAAACATTCACTTGACTTTTTTTTTACATACATGTGATCATACATACAGATCTACACAGTGTTATATGCATGCTTGCAATGCCTCCATCCAAATTTTGTTAATGGAATTTACCATTACAACGGTAAACTTTGCATGAACAGACTGGAGTCAAGCTGAATTATTAAAACAATCCTCTTGCTGAAACAGTGAGCAATGCTAGGCTCTCTTTTGTTCTCACTCTATATGCCTGAGAACATTATCTTTCGTATTTACTTTACTTTGTGTTTAAAAAGTGTATTTATGTGTTTAAACTATGTTTAAAAGCCCTTTATTTATTATTCAGAATAACAGTCTAAATATTTTTAATTTCTTAAAATCTTTTCTTTAAATTATTCTTTACATAACAGTACTGGAATTTTTTATTTTTTTTTTCTGTGTACAGGTTAAGTTTAAATAAATTGCCTTGGCTCGTTGTACAGAAAAAACAATATGTGAGTCTCTATTTCTGATAAATTGTGCATTGCATAGTATCTTCTTCGTTGCCCAGGCCCTATTTCAGTCTGCTGGAAACTGGTGCATTTGCTTACAGTTACTTCCAGATGCATGTTTACAGGCAGCCATTCATTGAGGAGAGAGCACTGCTGGTTTCCAATTCCAATTTTCTGCAGACTTTGTCAGCTCCACGGTCCAGCTGATTTGAAATCCCTGTTCAAATTTCAATTGAATGTGTCAGAGTGGACAAATGGGTTATTTGTACTTTTATCTGTCATCATCATATGAAAAGGTCAGGGTCCCAGAGAAATCCAACATCACACAACCCCATATCCAAAATGCATCTGCACTTTTTAGAATAGGAAGGGAAAGTATTTAAAATTAAGGAAAATAAATAACATCAATACATATTTGACTCAGCCTTCATGTGTTGGCTGGTGGATGGCCTCAGGGTCTACATTAGAACTCATGAATAATTGAGTGTTGTTATGTTAAGGTCCAGCAGCTTGAGTGCTTGAGAATACCCTCTGTGGGAAGACAGGGTTTGCAGTATGCAGTCTCTTGTGTGATGAATGGCTATGCTGCACACATTGCCTGTGCCATGTTAGAAGCATAACTATGTTGTGTAAAAAACAGATAATGTCATGTTTCATCATGTAATGAATTAATACAATACAATACAAGGTCAATAGAAAGACAACTTCTTGGTTTGGGCCATGAGTCTGGAGAATTGAAACACAAAGTAATCAATCCAGGAAGTACACTTATCAGTTTGTAAGTGATAACTCTATTTGTAAGGCATAACTCTGTAAGCACGATCAGCAATGTGCAAGACACATCATAGATCAATCACACATGCCCAGCTGGTAAATTTGTCTGTGTAGAGATAAGATGAGGCAGCCCACCATTCATCATGCTTTCAATATTAATCAATCAAAAAAGTGCTAAGGGGTAATGCAGTTCAGTCTTCTCTCTCTCTGACATGGACTGGGTGAGATAAGCAATGGGGATGCTAGTAGTTTTGAATGGAAACATTTTCAAGATTCATCTAAAGCAATCTTTTAATGCTTCTTAGTCACACCTCATTCCTAGAAGCATCGGTTCATGACATAATTGCTTTTGTCTGTTTAATTTCCATCTGCTGATCTCTCATGATAGTCATCAGCCGGAACTCTAAAATGCTACCTCAACACTACATCAAAATACACAACTGGACTGCAATAAGCTCTAAATGCCATACATCTCTCTGAACATTCCAGAGTAGTCCAGTGCTGACCAGAGGAAGATGGGTTCTCCTTTCTAAGGCCTTTTTCATGGAGTTTTTCCTTGCCGCTGTTGCCTTAGAACAGTGCTCAAAGCCCCTTAGTGAGCAGGCCTATTGTTAGGCACTTTAAAATGTATATTGTAAAAAGTGCTGTAGAAATTAAATTTGATTTAATTAGTGGCCTGTTATAATTGTTTCTTTAGATATTAATCGTTGTTTCCTTGAAATTAAGACCTCTCTGCCTTTTACTTCATACCATTCTCTCATTCTCTTGATGTGTTTGCTCTGAAAAAAATACTCCCTGACGTGGTCCCGCATGGTGGCCCCAGACCCTCGGGCTGGCTCCTCGCGTGGTCCAGCTTGGCGGCCCCAGACCCTTGGGCTGGCTCCCGGCGTGGTCCCACATGGTGGCCCCGGACCCTCGGGCTGTCTCCCCGGCGTGGCGGCGGCCCTGGACCCTCCATCCTGCACATATAAATCACGGCCGACCCTTCAGAGTACGCGCAGGCCCTGTCGCCACGTCGTTCCCTGCACCACGCAGGGAGGTGGTCCCAGAGCCTCCAGCGACCATTCACGGCACCCCTGTCTGGTGCCTTCTGGGATCATGCAGCCCCTCTCGCTGTACGTTCCCGCTGGCAGAGCTGCCAGCTTCCCTCCCTGCACTGTGCAGGGAGGCGGTCCCAGAACCTCTGGCGACCGTTCCCGAAACCCCTGTCTGGTGCCTTCTGGGTTCATGCAGCCCATCTCGCTGTACGTCCCCTCCAGCTTCCCTCCCTGCACCGTGCAGGAGAGGTGGATTCCCCGCGAGGCAGTCCCGGCAGCACAGTTGCATCGTCCTCGCTCCACCCACTCACCTGCCGACGTTGCAGTCTCCGGGTTTCACAGAGTCTCCAGGTGTTGACGTCATCACGTGACTCCGCTCGCCACGCTTCGACCCTCGCCTCTCTGGGAAGATAATGCTCAAGCTGCATGCGTGGGTCATCTCACGGTAACGGCACGTCTCGGCGCGTATCTCAACCCCACAGGCATTCCACCAGCATGTCCCGCTGGCGCCTGCGCTCAGCATGCCTGACTGAGCGCTTCCTCCTCTGCCTTTTTCCTCTGCGCTGTTGGGTGGAGCTCTGACATTCTGTCATGACAGCGAGCTGACGGGGGATGGAAGCGCAGAGTCGGGACATGCTGGGAAAGGCATTTTATTACTAAACACAAATAAACAAGGCGCAATGGCCTAAAACAGTGAAACAAAAACGGGGAAGAAAATAAACTGGCCCGCAGGCATGTGGCGATTGCCAGAGCTCAAAATGCATTCGTTCACCAAAGTTCACAAAAATGTCAGAGGTCCAGAGGGGCGGAAATCACCGGCTTTTTAAAAGATGTCCTGATTGGCCACAGCTGATGCTGCCAGGTGTAGCCAATCCTGACAGCATGGTCTCATTTGATTTCATATCCAGACTTTTTGGGGTGATTCAGTTTCTATGTTCATTGTCCAACTTTGTGGCATTTTTTAATTAATGTGCATTAATGTATCTTCACCATGTCTAGTCCTTGTCAAGGACATTTTACCATGCACTGTGTATACATGTTAAATTCATGAGTCAAGCGATTGCATCCTTTCCTGTCCTGCCACAAACACAGACATTTTACACTCTCTTTTATACTTCTGTGGGAGTAATGAAGTTTACAAGGAAAAAATTTGTGTGGGGTGGCATGGAGCACAGGATTGAAGCTGCAGGCCTGCTCAAGGGAGTGACATATGATGCACTGAAGATGAAAAATGAAAAAAAAACGGGCTCCGATTCATCACCATCTTATAATTTCTAATCTCCTGTCATCCAGTATGTCATCTTTGGCACAGGGAAGGATGGTAATACATTAAAATAATAGAAAGAATTAATCAGGTTAGATTTTTTGTTCATTCACCCATTTATATTTTCAATCATTTTATGAATTTTTATTTTTTCGTGGATCATGAAATTTGCTATATTTGTCCTTGTGTCAGTCTGCATGAGATTACGGTCTTCATTGATTCTTTTGTGTTGACTTTGAATCAGTTTTGTTGTCATTTATTTGTTTTAAGAACATTTATGATGGCATTGCTTGATAAAACCATTTATCATTGTGGCATAACACTCCCTGTAGCAGTGGCTTTTTAAATGTTTAAAAATAAAATAAAAAGGTATTAAGTATCACAAGTGACAATCACTTCACTTTACTTTAAGTGTCACACAATGCAATATGTAGCATGAAATGTAAATGTAATATTTAGTAGTTGTTAAACAAATTATGGAAAAATTACCTCTGATTACTTACCATGAAATGAAGGGAAATGCAGGAGGGAGGTGGGGAGATCTGGATCCGGCATTTAGTATTGAATGTGATTCAATATGTTGAAAATATGTATAGAGAATTCCAGTTTTCTTAAAAGTTACTTACTTACACAGGCAACACGGCACATCCACAAAACAGCATGGTCAATGTTCACATTATGTTTAAATTATTTCGAATTACAAAGTAGAGGTCTGTCAGAGCCATATCATTAAAGCACTCCCATTTGAAAGTTTCTTCAGTTAAATATCATTAAAGTTCTCATGAAAGTATATTTTATGGGTGTCAGAAATAGTGACATTCAAATGAGAAGCGATGGGTGGGCTGTTAATTTCTCCTCTCCAAGTGTCAGAGAAATAGTAAACAATTTTTCTTTGGCATGTATTGTTCTGTGCTGTATATTGTATTGCATTGTATTATTTTCTTAAGAGAGACAAATGACTGGAACTCTTTGTACCGTTGCAATCCTCAACATCTTTGCTTCAAAAGCACATGGTCAGATATTGTGTGCATGAAGGCATTGTGTTTGAGACATGCACCTTTTTGCTTGTTTATGTGTGTGGCGTTTGAAATTGGTAAATTTTTAGTTTCTACTTTTTAGGTGAGATTTTAAATAAAAGGGAAGTGATTGTCATTGTGAAACACTGTAGCACAACATATGGTGCAAACAACAAAATGTGTCTTGCATTTAACCCATCAACCTTGGTGAGCAGTGGGCAGCCATGAAAGGCACCGGGGAGCTCAGTGGCACCTCAGTGGAGACAATGAGGTTAATACTGTATATATGTGTGTATGTGTATATATTTGATTCCCCAAGCTTTATTCAAAATCTTTGCAGCTCTGCAGTAGCATACTGGTCAGATTTTAGAGCTGATGTTGCTTTGCCATCTTATCAAGCAATCTGATTCCATAAAGAGGTAGAAATGGATTTCCATTAATGGGCACAAAGAGTGTATATTGCACATCAAAATTGCAGGTTTGGTCTCGACTATGCTCCCATTTCAAAATGGGTCAGCAGCTACACCTCCATCAGCCTCATAAATAGTTTGTTGTTCATTTCCAACAATGGCTGGATAAAACACCACCTGTGCCAAAGTATTTTCTTTTTCCATAGTGAACTTTAGGATCCCGATTAACAGAACAAATGTGTCCTGTCGATCAAGGACAGTTTATACACCAAAGGCTAACAAATGTGGACAGATAAGAGGTTAAATTCAACATCTATAGCCATGACAATGATTTCAATATATGTCTTATATAGATCTTACTCTGGGGGGGATGTCCGGTCCCATTGTTTTGCCTACATTGTGTGCACCTGTTAGTATGTGTTTAAGCGTAGTCCTATCATGTCTAGTCCTTGCCAGGTCATTTGTCATTATTATGATTTGTATTTTGTGCTCTGTCCATCTCCTGTCCAGTCAAAGTTGCGCAAATGCATTCTACATGTTCCTGTCATGCCATGCTGTTGCTATATTCTAATTCGGTCTGGGTATTCAGACAAAATAATGATCCGATTGTTCTACTGTATTAGTGAATGCCTCTTAATGGTAGTGGGTGAGGAGAAAATCTCTTCCATTATAGCAGTTTAAAGTGCAGTTTATATACTGTATGTCCCAAGTTAAGAGTTAAGTTTCTGCAGGTTTTTCAGGCTTGTGTCTGCTTGTGACTGCTGCAATTTGTATGGTTTGTCTCTACAATTACTTTTTCCCAATCGGTCTCATCTGGAAATTAAATTTAAGTGCCTAGTAACATGAAACTGATTGATATGAGGAACTACAGGTCAGTCTAAATGAGACAGTGTTTTAGATCATTCTAATTTAAAGAAACTATGTTTCTAAAACAATGAAACATACAATTAACTGTATATTCATATTTTTTGTTCACTTCACATTAAGTGTAGGCTATTCACTTTCGGGGATTGTGAGAAGGTAAATCCAACCTCCCGGTTCCCTGCTGCCCATGAGAGCAGGAGGAGTAACACATGCACGCACACATGTAAGAGACTTTATGGGTGTGGATGGGGCAGGTATGTGTGGGTGTTACAGCCAGTGGATCTAGGGGTAGTGAGTCTATGGATACTATGGGCGGCGTTTGGAGATTAACCCGGTTAACGCGGTTGTTCCGTGGTCCCACTGACACCTTAAAACAATCCTTACTATTTTCACTTTGGTTATCAGCAGTTACAACATGTAAACCATGCTCTCTGTTTCAAGTTTTGTTTTTTTCATGTTGTCTGTAATAACGCTGGTTTACCAAACAACCATACGAGTGCATGTTTTCTGCTTCCCAGCTCCAGGTCAATTGTATGGAATCAGATTTGTGCCAAAATTTTGAAACAAAATTTTTCCTAATATCAATTATGTTGAAATGTAAAATAAGAGTTGAAATTTTGACAACATACGTTTTTGCCTACTTCTTGCTCTTTCATTTTTTGCTGCTCGTTTTTATATTTTCACTGCTGGATTTTCAGTCGCTCCGCCTCGTTTTACGTTTACGCTGTCTGAGGATTCGGTTGGACTTTTGACATGCGTTCTCGTGTAGGCGGGTGTCCACCTCATTGGCCAGCAGGTATTTGAGTGGAGTGATAGCTCTGTTCGCCAGAACTAGTTATGGGAAGTTCAGCTCTTATCGATATCGATAATTAATATTGGCAAATATTGTTTATCAACACATAAAGCATTCATATTTGACAACTAAGATATGAGGCTATGGATGCCACAAGAGCCTGAAAATGAGCAGTGTAACTCATGTTAACAGAAGCATTTGTTGAAAAATCCCAACCTCTTATTTTACATTTCAATGTCGTATTTTTGTTTCACATTAGGAAAGTTTTGTTTCCAAATTTTTGCACAAATCTTAGTCCATACAACTGCGCCTGCAAAAGCACTTACATTTCATTTGAGGGGGAGGGAATAAGGCTTGTTTTTTGGGGTTACCATATTTGTAGGGGGGAGATGTACACAGAGGTAGTCGCCTGATGAATGGGTAAAAGGGGAGTTGGCATGAGGGATTTTCTTTGTTATGTTTGATTCTTGCAGGCGAGGTGATTTATGCGACTGCTGGTTTAGTCCTCTCAGTAATGGTTCGGTCACAGCCTTGTTTGTGGTTTGGTGTTCATGTAATCTGGGGTGATAAAAAGGGAGAATAGGTTCTGTTCCGGAAGAGGGGGAAAGAGGTGGACTACCATGTCATGCTGTCAGCATTATACACCAGTATCCTTGTGTAGTGATGATCATATTTAACATTTTTTTGCTGTTTTTTTTGTTTGCTTACTACAGATGTTTTGACCCCTTTTGGTTATTTTTGTTCCTTTGTTTAATTGTTACATTTTTTTGTTTGCGCATCAAGGAAAATAGTACAGCCTCTCTCTGTGGTATTATATGCATGTTTGCATATGTGGAATTTGCTGGAAAAAACACAGTAAATTCAGGGACACACAGCCTCAATTTGCATTTTTTTCAATTTTCCTCCATGAGTTATATTATTAAACTTATATTGTTTTTGATTCTGCTGTACAGGCTTTATGAAGAAAAAAATAATCCACATTTACGGCATTGTGCCTTATTCTAGCATCTAGCTTATACCTATATCTGGAGAACCGACCCTTAAGATGGTAAAGTGCTATATTAAATTATGGTATGTGCTTCAACTAAATTGTTAAAAACATAAACTGACTTGTGTATGACACTGAAAAGTGTGTAAAAAAGACCATGTGGTGTGGGGTGTGAGACCAGAGTGTAGGAAAACTCTTTCTCCCTCAAGGGAGAGAAAAAGCCATGAGAAAAAATGGGAGAAGAGAAAAAGACTCAGAAGCCTTCCGGCTTCCGATGGAAAAACCACTGAGCAAGAAAGCTCAGTCCCCTTTTCCACATGTGAGCAGACCTTTATACCCCTTGCCTACAGGAAGTTGTCACTGCCCTACAGGAAGTTGTCACTGACCAATCAGAACCTGTTGTTTCTGATGTCACGGCCCCGGTGCCTCCCATCTGGGGAAGACAAAGAGAGTGGGCGGTCCTGACGGCTGACACTTCACACGTTGCAGTCCGACAAAAGGCATGTAAAACAGATGTGTTGCATCTTCACGCACAACAATTGACACAGGAATGCCACATATCTTCTTGTAGACGATCGTTATGCAAAACAAAGGCATGGTCCTGCGACGGCCACTAGGCAAAACAAAAGCATGCTCCTGTGATGTCCAATCTTACAAGTGTTCTACAAAAAAATTATATCTACACTCTGTTCATTATCAGGTCATGACATTTCTTTGAAAAAGAACCTAAGCAAGGAGATATGTAATTTTCAGTGCTTTGAGCATTCAGACTAATGGCATGTGGGCTACTCTAAAATTTATAGATACGTTTATGTGTCCAGTCTGAGATAAACTCGAGTCAACTAACGCTTGACCTTCAGATTCAATGAGATAGGATTGGCATGCTCTTGGTGATGTCTTAATTGCTTTTCTTTTGCCAGGCTGCTGTGGCGAGTTATTAAGAGATATCTATCTCATCTTCCCTGTAGACAGATGCATTCTGTTCAGTCCATGCTCAGTCATCTTGCAATAAAAATGCATTACAGATCCTGAGGTTTTTCCCAGCAGAGTTTGTCTCACGTAATTGAGGGGCTCTACTGATAAGTGGTTATCTAAGGAGTGGCGGAGGTCCAAAACCTGTAATTATTTCTATGTCATCTGCAGGAATGTCTGAAGGAATTGTCATTACTAGCATTAGCTTTTGGTACTGAAATGTGAAGCAACAATTTTAGATGACCAAATTTGATTGTGAAGGATGTTATTGGATGGCAATGAGTTGGTTTTGGAAAGTAGGAATGTGTAGAGTAAGATGAATTCACCATTGTGATATCTGACTTGGTTTCACTGTCATCTGTCACACATAGAAATAAAGAGAAATAAGATGCACAAGCGAAAAGAAAGAAAGAGATAAAAGGGAAAAAAAAAATATTTAGTCATGCATTACCAATGAAATTATGCAAAGATAAGCACTGTGAAAGAGAATGACCTGGCGGGAAAAATAGTAAAAGAACACAGAGCAATTGACACACAGGAGATATTCTCCTAAGAAAAGCCCATATATTTTCAATTTTAAGCCTGCATGAGCCGTCGTTGGCTTTTGCCAATGGAGTGGATAACGGAAATTGACCATGACTCTGTAGACCTGAAGATCGCACAAGACACAGCATCATATTTAGACATTCAGGGGGGAAAAATGTAATGTCTTATGAGTCCAGAGTCTCAGACACCTGGAGAAAGGAGCAGTGAATTAAGTTCTTGCAGCAAGAAGGACCATAATAATCTCTTTTTATGGGACTCATTGTGCATACATTACTGCTAGCACATTACAAATAAAATCTCGAAGCATTCAGTTAAATATGCTATCTTGCTCTTCCTAAGTGAGGCAGTATATTATCCCAACTGGCCATAAGGTCATAACCTAATTTCTGTATATTTGGATATTGCATGTGTTTGCATGTGTTTTTACTTGGAAATGATGTAAAGAATAAAATGTCAGTTTCTCATTATAGACTCTTCTGCATTCTTAGCTTCATAAACAGATGGACTATGCGTTTATAATTAATATAGATATAATGGTTATATATAATTGTCATATCTATATTAATGTTGTTTTTTTCCTCAATGTTCAATGCTTTCAAAAGTCCTGTCATAAATGAAAAATCTTTCAAAATAGTCCACTGGTAAATGTAGAATTTTTACAACCCAGCATTTATTTGATCTATTCTCTGATTGAAGACACAGACTGTAGTGAATGGGCCCCAGAGCTCAGGAGGGTTTGCTGCCCTGTCATCTTCTCTCTATATTTCTTTGTGTGTAATTGTATTTATTTTTGGGCTCCTTTTCACTTCTTTAAGCAAACAGGAATCCATTTTCACTCTATGTGTTTTTTTTTTTCCTCACCAATAATTTTCAATTTTAATTTGATATACCTAGATCAATAATTCTCTGGAAAGTCAATGTGTATGAAATTCAAGCATAGATGTATCCCTCACAACACTATGTCTCCATAGCCATAAAGACCTACATTACAGAACCATACTGTACTTACTTTCTTATTTTCATGCAGTCACTGAAAACAGATTGGGGAACTGTCTATGGTGCTGATGGTAGTTCAATTCTAGTCTTCATAGAAATATAATGAAAAGTTTCAGAATGGAATGAGGTGACCAGGTTAGGTTGGTCTTATATACTATAGATTAGTTGTTACATTAAGTTGTGTTGTGTCTTGAGTGGATTTGATGTCAAGGATTCAGACATTTACATGTGTGTGTGTAGGGTTGCGCATGCACATGTGTGTGTGTGTGTGTGTGCATGTGAGTGTGTGTGCATGTGTGTGTGTGTGTGTCTGTGTGTTACCCAGGTCCAATATGACTTATTTAAATGTACCACTACATGTACTCTACATTTCTGTACATTTATTTTTCATCCAGAGCTGAGAGGATGAATTCCAGACTAAAAGTCCAGAGGGAAAGAGTGATAAATTAGTGTCAGGGACAGCGCAATGATGAAAACATGAATGTCCAGAATGGACATGACACAACAGGATATATTTATACACAGACATAGGTGTGTATAACACACACAAAACTCCAGTCAGAAACACTGATCTGGAACACCTCATAAAGTCAGGTTTGTGAAAATTAGTGAAGGGATATACATCAGGATATATTTGACAATGCTGCCAAAACAGCCTACACTTACACTGAGGACAGTGTGTGGTGTGAATGTGTAATTGTGAATGACAGATTTGGACTGATGATCCAAAGCCCAATGGTTTCTTTTGAACTGTAAATACTAAAAATGGAACTGACTTGATCTGGGAATATTTTAACTATGATTTTCATTGTGTTTTTGCTAATCCGCTTTTGAGATACAGGCAATTCTAACTAAATCGATATCTGCTTCCTGTAATTCAATGCAGACACCCACAGAATTTCCCACATTACTTAAATATGTCATGGCAGACTACAGATTGTTTCTTCTCTATGCTTTCTATACTCAGCAGTTATCAGCAGTTCCTTCTCATGTGTTGGCTGTCAGATAAATAAAAAATAGACATGCTGGCATCTTAAAACCTCGGAGGCTTCATTGCCAAAAGTGCTTTTTCTCTGTCTGGCCCTTTACCCCATTCCCCCTCCCCCTTATACTTTATCACATTGGCCATTGGCCACTGTTTTAAAAAAATCATGATAGGCTAAGAAGGGGACCTGCCCATCCCAGGCAAATCAAACATATTTACTGCGCTGACCAGAGAGTATCTTAAATGAAGGAAAGAAGCTGAACTACCACACAAAGACAGACCATGTTGGCATAAATGGCTTATTAATTTCACACAAGGTGATGGTGACACATCTAATGCTCCAGCACATCTGCCCTGCTCACCCACTATGAAATATATAGTCAGGAGACCTCAGTACTGCGATTAACATTCAAGAGCCTTGGCATTCCCCTTCTGAGATACAGTTGCTATTGATTAAGATGTCAGCAGCACTGAGGGAATTGTCATGCAAGAGATGTGCCCACATGAGCAACTGATAGGGCTGCAGCATTTTTCTCCAGCCTCCAGTTTCTTCTTTTCTTCTTGCCTTCACCTTCACAGTTTCATTCAGCACACCCTGACTGTTTTATCTGCTCATGTAAATCCTGTAAGGGATAAGAGCTGCTGCTATTACACGGTGTCTCTTCAGTTGCGCAACTCTAGAAAAGTACTACTGGTGTCAGTACTACATTTCTACCAGTACTACCAAACTACCAGTACTACCAGTACTACTTCTGTCTCCTGGTCTTAAAATTCACTTAACTGCTTATATTATAGCTGGCTGCTCTTGAATCATAAAAGCTTCATGGCCAATAAAGCACTACCATTAGAATAAAGGCCTGGATCCTTTCCCACTCTGTCCTGCCCTAAAAAAACATTATACTATATGTGCATTAATGTTGCCATTATTAGCTAAGATTACGTGTTAGTAAATGTGCAAACTTCATACATATTTATAAGCTTACAGTTTTTATGCCACACTTGCTTGTGCTCATCCATACTGCATACACAATGCTGCATTGTTTTTCCAATTATTATTATTTTTTTTGAGTTTCAGCATTTTAGAAAAGACAAATAAAGGAAATAAGAGAAAGTGTGAACAATGGGCATTTGTGTGGATTATGATTGTGTAATCTTTAACATTAAGTAAACATTAATACATCCACCAAAGTATTTTTTTTATTCAGATGTAGCTTTAGGGCTGGGCATAATGCTCCAGAAATTCTACTTCAGCAATAGTACACAAGAGGGGGTGGTATACAACATATATATACCCCAACATATATATACCTCAATACTGCCAAGCACTCTCCACATATCAAACAGGGCACACCATTTGAGAGGGAGTAAAAGCCTGACAGCTTTGATCTTTCAGACATGTTGTCCCATGTCCTTTTTTTCCTGACCTCACTTCCCCTGGGCAGTGGGTGATGAACGCTGGGAATAAATTAGTGTAAGACACATCTGTGACCTGGGAGACCCTATAACCCTTGCATCACCCCCCTTGTGGTTAAACATTATGTTTTCCTTCATAACACCTCCCTCTCCTTCCACAGCCTTTGTAAACTAATCTATGGAAACTCTTCCCTAACAAAAAAAAAAAGCTGCTATTGGGGATATCACTGAGCCCACTATGGGAAACATCAGTCTCCAATTAATGAGGTTGTTGGAACCATTTGGATCAAGAGATCCATGCTCTCTGGCTTGATTCTTGTCTGCAGCATCTGCAATCCTGCCCATCTGTTTTCCCATACCCGTATCTATGTGCTGAGCGCCCTCTAGCTCAGGGTGGAAAATAAACTCTTGCCATTTCACTGGAGCTGAAAGAAGTCCTTTACATGCAATAGGGAGGCCAAGACCTCACTGTGAGCCTGAAAAATGGTTGGTGCCTGTCCTGTCCTGCTTTTTCTGTTGGCCCATTTTTCACACTCTTTCCCTGTCGACTGGTGAGGCGTTCCCAGCTGAGATCTCTATCAGCAGTGATTAATCTGATAAGCAATCTCACCACATCTCTCTCTCCCCCTCTCCTGACTTCCTCCAATCTTCCTACATTCGCGATGCTTCCTCCCACCTCTCTTTCACAGTAAACCTCCACTCATCTCCAATACACTTTCTCTTTTCTGCCTTCATCACCCCTGCTTATGGATTCGAGTATCAGAGGTTGTCCAGTCACAAATCCAAATCATGTAATGTAAATGTTTAGCTTCAAGTAGCATATAAATCTGATAACAATTCAGATTCTTCCAGCTATCGTGATTTGAACATCTCTCATTAATTTTAATCGGGTGTAAATTATTCATAACCAGATAGGATCAGTCAACTCTTTTGTGTATTTCTGCATGCGTGGGGTGTTGTATGTATCCCTGTCTCTTTCACCAGTCTCTTGGTACACTGCATAAGACAAAAAAAAAAAAAAAAACTTCAGTTCTCTTGTTTCACTGTTCAGTGTCTGTACGCAATACACAAATGAGTGTGTCAGCTCCCCCCACCCTTTTCCGTTCCTCCCTCTCACCCTCCCACCCTCTCGCTTGCCTGCTCTCTCTCCCCTGACACACACACAAGGCTGTGTCTCTGCCTCGCTGTATCTTTCGTAGCGTCTGCGTATTGAAAGAAAAGGAACACGGACCTGAGCTTTCCACTATCGCCTTGTTTCTTGGACCCCTCTTCATCCACGGGAACATCGCAAGATCTGGCAGATCTAGCCAGCCCCCTACCATAAAAAAAAGGAATAGATGGACAAGCCACAGCAACAGCACCAAACCAGCATCGGCTGCTCCAGATTCAATTAGCATGAATTTCACAGCATCAATCCTAGTGAGCCAGCCCGCCGGAGTGGCAAAACCAACGTTATCATCATCACCTCTGCTGACAGACGTCTAGGAATTGGACTGATGAGAGAGCGAGGACAGCACTGGAAGGAAGAGAAAACATCAAAGAAAAAGGGAGTGGATGCAACAAAGTAGTGAAATGCAGGAGCAGACATGGGTGAAGTACGGCTGGAAAGGTGTAATGGTGTGACTGTTTAAAGGTGGGCAGAATAGAAGGATCACTGTCCGTCTCATTTATCGCTCTGGCGGTTTGCCCCGTGAGCCGAGGAGAGAAAACGTGGCTGCGTTCGAGACTGGGGATGTGGCCGACTTCCATTTCTCCATGCACTCACACTCCTCTGCATCTTCGTTGTTTTTTCCGTCTGCTTTCCTGCTACTGCAGCAGACTTGCTGGGCTGTGTTCCTCCCCAGGGATCTGATAGCCTGAAAGCTGGATTAGTCTACTCTTCCATCATCTGCTTTATTTTTCCACTCTCTTTCATTCTCATTCTCTCTATCACGTCCCCTTTCTCTGTCTGTCTGTGTCACCTTTTTTGAAGGGATTGTCTGGAGATCTAGCCTGCCCTGTTCTAATGATGGCTCTGCTCGTTGGTTCTGTGATGGTGGGTCTGTGTCTGGATAAGGAGTCCCTGTAACACCAGCTCTGGTTCAGAGATCGATCACGTTGCTCTGCATCAAGCTTTCTGAGGTGGACAGAGCCCACAAAACACCTCCATAATCTCCATGCTTATCAAAAAAATTATTATTTTTTTGGTAGTTGGCTAGTTCTCATTTGAGTCACAACTTATCATCTATCTGTTTTTTTGGTTTTTTTTTTTTGGTTCCAATGGTTTATTATGGGTTTTTTATGGATCTCAAGAGGATTCTTGAGGACGTCTGAGGATATCACATCTGAACGCTGGGAATTTGATTTTTTTTATTTTTATTTTTTAACTCGCTAGACATTTTGAGCAATTTTTGGATAATTATCTTTGGGGATCCTTTATTATTTTTTCTGCCTTTCACTCCTTGTGGCTTTTGAAGATTTTTGCCCTTTTTCCGGGAGCCTAGGAATCATGGGCCCTGAATTGGCCTAAAATGTCATCTTCTTGCTTCTGTTGTGTGAGGAGGAGGGGCATGGGGGTCTCGCACCATCCTCCTTATACACCACATATGGTGTTCACCACAGGTGAACATGTCCTGGGTCCTCAGCCCCAGAACCATACCGCATGGGCCAATTTCTCCAGCCTCTGGCGGCTGTTGCTCACACTGTCCCTGCTGGCTTTCCCTGGATCTGCTGTCTCTGCCAGGGTCTCGTCCAGCCTAAGCACTACGCATCATGTTCACCACTTCCACAACAAGCATGGCACTGTGCCAATCGCCATCAACAGGATGCCCTTTCTCACAAGAGGAGGCCATGGTAGGTCCATCTACAGGAATTTAACGGATCTCTTGATTTACTTTTTTATTAATAATACATTTTGATTATAGAGAAAAACTATTAAAAAAATAACATGTGTCCATACTTACATACTGAAACACAACTAGCTTTGAATAATCATGCAGTCAACAGTTTCTTTGTATTGATTTGTTTCACATCCTTGACTCTTTTGGATTTTGAACCTTTTTTTGCATATTTATCAGGCAGCCTAGCCATTCTCCAGTTGTTAGAGTGGTGCTGTCTTTGAGCAGCTGGTAAACCATTTGATGTACTTAGTTCCTTTCAAATCCTGCATTTTACTGCTCTCATCTTCTCTCCAGCAGATTTTTGCCTTTGTAGTCAATATAGAAAATGCCTCATTAATGTCTTTCAATGCTTGTCTCTCTCTGTGAAGCATTTTCTCCAATAGTTGAAGAGTACATATGGATATTTAAGAGTTTAAATTAAGTGTTGGATGAGTTCTAAGATCTGTTCTTAAGGAACATGTCTATTGCCAAAATCTTCATTTACAGCATTTGGTTTTATCGAGAGCAAATTAGATAAGATCTCTGTCATTGAAATCCATCATTTGGTCCACTAGAATTGAATCTACAAATGCCATTCATTTAATAACTCAGAATAACCCAATATCAATATGCACAAGAGTGATCCTACGCAGACGCTACAAGAGCTTTACTTGGTATTTTTTTTTTTTTTTTTACTTTGGCTTTGTCCTTTTACATGTTCCCAGATCTCAGCTAGATTTGATGTTCCTTATGTGATTGATTTCGATGATCCGCCATTACATTTGAGGAAGAATTAAGAATTTGAGGTTTGAGGAAAAAGACATGGAATTGAGCCTGTAGTCTATATGGGATTGTTTGAAAGTTCTGTTTATAAGCACACAAAAACACTAAACCTTGCAAGCAGGCAAACTTGACCTCAGTTAGGACAATTGGTCACACACACATATGCACACATACTCAGCAGCTTTGAAGTTCCAGCCTTGCATGCATTTCTAATCACAATTAGTTTTTCCCTCCAGCTGGGTTAATTGGATTGCACTTCTCTTGAATTTTGAGTTCCTCAGCTACAAAAAATTAACATAATTAACATAAAATATTCTACGGCCCTCTGCAAACATGCATCTGTCAGCGGAAATTTGGCCTTTTACTAGAAATGTGTTTCCATTAAAGAAGCTACAGGGAAGACTGCAATCTTAGTATGGGTGTGAGAAAAGAGAGAGTACTGACCCTCCTTAATCAGGTACAGAAATGCATATGTCATTTGACTTCAATAACAATTATTATTTCCTACTAATTACATGTCAAATGTATCACATGATTTCACACTGATTCATATGTCCAATAAAATGTGAGTGGGTGAGTCCTCCTGATTTTTGCATGATAAAATGTTACTTTTTTATAATACTGGTGAATAGTTGCACCCACACCACAGTGTTCATTAGATATATCTTAATGTTATTTGATTTTAACATTAATTTATATTACTTCAGTTCAAAATTAATTTAAATTAAAAATCCATTCAAATAAGTGAAACATATATAGCATAAAATTTCAGTTTTTCAATGTTAAATGGACATCATTAAATTGGACACTATTCACTAAATTCATTAGCCAGTAAGTGTCCAGTAATCCCAAAAATCTGCACACTCACATTGACCCAAACTGGGTTACATTTCACAACAATATGTCATATGACATTTTGCCTTCCTTTGGTCCTTCAGTCGACCTGGCAAAAGTTTTACGCTGGATGCCCTAACTAGGCTTGGGACCAGCTCCAAGAAATACATTGTCACATCCAGTTATTTGATGTTTAAGCTAATTATATGTATTATTCTGTAATTAAAAGTTTTTCACATTTATAATAAAACATTATTGGGACTGTTTTTTCCCAACTCAGTAAACCAATGAATAATATCTTACAAGCTCAGAGAACATTTGACTTTTTGTCTCTGGACACAATATAATAATATAATAATTGATAAATAAAAATAAGGAAATTCTGCAATAAACTGTATTCTGCAAGTTTATTGTAACGCAATAAACTGTAAACTCTTTATATATACAGAAATTGCCATTACAGGAGCTATATAAACTTCAATAAGACTCATACAATGTTTTGCATGTAGTAGAAGAGTGGAGGGTAGTTGCTATGTATTGTTCATGGTGATTTAACTGAATTGCTTGAATCAAGATTGCTCATACTTCCCTGTGCTTGGTAGATGTATCTGACCAGCCTTCATCTGTCCTTGAATAAAACCAAACATTGTCATTCTTGAGAGAGTGAGTATAGAGAGTGAAAGCAGGGAAGTGGTGGCCTAGCGGATAGGGAAGCAGACTTACAATCGGAAGGTTGCAGGTTCAAATCCTGAACTGCCAAGGTACTGTCCCCACATAATTCTCCCTGGGTGACTTTCATGGACCAAGGATGATGTGTTAAATGCAGAGGACACATTTTGTTTCTGTAGTGTTGCTTCCCTTAGCCCATATTAGTGCTGCCTCTGACCCACGCCGCTTAGTGGAACACAATAAGCAACGGGGGACATGGCAGAGCCTGCTGTTTGACTACAACATTAGATACTGACAGTCTCTAATGTTGGGTCTGGCTTGATAAGCATGGGTCTATTGTATGCATACTGATGATTGGATCTTGGCTGTGTTAAGTGCTGCTTAGCCCGGAGGGATGTTTTTCAGGACTAAAAGGAATACTTGTTTTTTCATTCAGTGTGGTAGGTCCAAAGCACATATGGTCCAACCAAAAGAGGCATTTCCGTTAAAGGACACAATTATATACAATCTAGTGACTGCAACTGATTAATGGGACCTAAAGTCACAAAGAGAACTCACTGATTGGACAAAGATCCACACTGCATGCAGTTGACCAAGTGCTATAGTTTCTGCTGGTGTGGACCAGTGGGAGAGCAGAGCACTACTAGTAATTGGGCAGCTAGGTCAGATTCCCAACAGCACTGGGATTCATTGTAGTATCATTATCACAGCTGAATCATTATTCACGGTGTATCATTATTCACAGGTGAAAAAGGGCCCAACAGAGACTCCAATCTCACAATGGAATTCTTCACAATATTACATAAGACCTCTTACAGGAAAGCATTTTCTTCAGACATGCTTCTTTACTTTATTTAAATTATAGTTTGTGTAGTATACAACATTATAGTTACTTGAGGACATCCTGTTTTGTCTTTATTTCATTCATCAGTCCTGTTCTTCATTCAACAAGGAACAATACTAGTGCATTCATTAATTGCTCACAATCCAAAATAAATTGAATAATGAGAGACAGAGTGACAGAATGCAACATCTGTGCTGTATAAATAGCAACTAATGTGATGAATTTCCTGCTGATCCACAAACGCTTGCTGTTCATCATGTTTGTGAATTAATAACAGTTTTCATATTGTCATTAAGTCACATCTGCACATGAACCACATATTGCTTTTTATTCTTTGCTCATCCTGTTTTCCTGGGTCTAATTAGGTTCTTATTAAGAGCTTGACAATGCATACATGATTATTCATTTCACTACAAAAAGTTTTAAATATTGTTTGGTTTTTATCATTTGTGGTAATTTTCACAAATTTCTTTTCATGATTGAAGCATTCAGGTACAAAGTGACAGTGTCAAAAGTGTCCTGAGTCACAGTGTGAGCTGTCTCAGGAAGGTGAGATTGGCCTACCAATCTTTTAAAGAATTATATGCAAATGCAGCTGAGAAAAAGAAAAAAAAACTGGATCTTCAGAGGCACATGGTGATGTAAGTGCATTTTAATTATTTATCAGTGAGATATTAAAGCACTGCGGCTCTGGCCTGAACAGCAGATTTTCCACTCTTTTGGGACCCCTTGACATTAATAAACAAAATGTCTTATATTATGCATGACTGCTGCTTTGAAAAGGGTCCCCCCTCTTCCCTACGGCACAGCAGCCTAGGAATTGAGGAGAATATTCATCAGTGCTGGTACTATTCTTATTACCATTGTTTTGCTCTTGTCTCTTTAAAGAGGGCTTTTAATCAGTTTGTTTCCTCCTCTTGCATGTTAGGATCTTAGGAGACATTCTTTCATTTCTACGCAGGCCCCCCACAAACCTATATTCTGGACCTGTGCATTTATGTAATTCAGCTTCTCCCAGGATGCAGAAAACTAAGACTTGCTGACATAACTAACTATTGATGGACTATCTGGTCAGGATATTTGATGTAAAACTTTTTTTTTCACCTTCAAACATAATAACAAATGAAACATAAGATCATATTTTTTTTGTGGATTTCTCAGTTCTATCAGCTGGGGAATTTCTGTATCTTCACATGAATCTGTTTCTTGGTGTCTGCCACCACTAGAGTGTCTGACACATTTATGAAATTCTTTCTTGTAACGCCAGTTATCTGATTATTGTGGGCATATCAGAGTGCATGATTAAATGCATAATAACTTCATAAAAACATATCAGATACATTTTTGTATGGGAATGCACAGTATAATTTTACTAGAAGAATGGCACGTTTAGCCAGATCACATTCCTCTTTTTTATTTGATTTGCCAGCATTGAGAAAAAGTGCTGAGAAAAGAGTTTTCCACCAAATGTGGAATCAACACATTGAAACATCTCAACATGTGGTTTTGAATTGTGGGGCTGGATATTGGCCTCTATTGTGACAATCTATGATACGTTTTGTTTTGTGCGGGATTAGCACATTTCTGGCTCATTGTCTTGCCACATACATTGCATCATCTGAAAACTGATCTGGTTTGCCAGGTAAAACTGCTATCATCATAACAGTCTTCTCACATATCTAGGACCTCTGCAAGTCGATAGAATGTGTTTTAAATTAACGCATATCTTATGCCTTCTGTCAACACACTGCCATGTATTTCTGCTTTGCCACCCAAATGCGTTTTGTTTCAGTTTCTTCCTTAATATTTTTACATATCAATTTGGTGACATAGCAAAACAACTACCGTAATACAGTACAATGCATTTAGTCATGGTCTAAAAGAATAAAATTTGTTTGCCAAACTTACATAATACTGTACATAATACACATGTCTGGTGTAATTGATTAAAAATATTATCAATACAACAGTATTGATAATATTATCAATATTATCAATACAACACTGGAACAGACACATTTTTATTCTTATGCCTCAATTGCAGCATGTCAAATTGCAGCACATATTAACGAGATACAAATGGGTTTTGAGCTCTTTCAAATGTTTCTGCAGGCCTCATAGCCCTAATATTTAGGCTCATCTTGCTTAGGTGCTCTGGGTGTGCCAATTCAGAGTCATTCTCTTAATTTCTAATCTAGTGATCACCAGATTGTAACAGATTGAAACTGCATTAACAGTGCATTATTAGTAACTGCCACAGACTACTAGCAAATTTCATACCTGTAAGAGGCTCTGTAAAATACCATATTATGTCCTCATTTTACCTCTTCAGTATTAAAGAAAGTATTGGTGTCCCGTTAGCATAGCTTCAGAAGGATCGCACAGTGATAAGGACAGCAGAGTACCTGAACCATGAAGCTAACTGATAGCACAAACTTCCTGACACTGTTTAGCTGAGGGATGTGCTACCACTGTGGATAAGAGGCAATCAGTAATGATACAGTGGGGCCTGGAAATCTCTAACAGTTTAGAGGGGACTTTAATCTCTCTGTGGTGATAACTGTAATGGTATCTGCTCTACCTGAGCCACAAGATGAGTGGAGTTTATCTCCCGACCACCTTGGATTGTGTTTAGCTCCAAACCTTACTCTAAGGCTGTTTGGCTTCATAGACACACAAAGGCCTCTGATGTCTAAGATCACACACATCCTCACACTGAGCCAGCAATGTAAGAGCAACCAATCAGGCTAATAATAGGATCCCATTAGCAGCCAAAGAATACAAATGTCAAATTGAGTTGACTCAGCAGAGCAATTTAATAGCTTTACTGATGTTAACTAGAAACAAATTACACTTTGGAAGATCACATAAATGAGGACTGACATTTTGGATTTAAAACTAGATAACTTTACCTGAAAGTATTTTTGTAATATTTTCCAAGGATTAAAAGGAACAGAACTAGGGATGACAGAGACTTTTTGGGAAAGTGTCCCCATTACTATAATGGAGTGTTGGAATCATCCCAGTCACACAACACCTCTTCCCGCAGCAACAAACCTTCCAACAAGGTCTCCCATCCAGGTACTACTAAGACCAAATTATTAAAGTGGTGACAGGTTAGACATTTATATGATAGTAAAGGAGGCTATCTTAGTAAATAATTGAAAAAAGTTTTTTTTTTTAATAGGGTCTCAAAATATATCAATAAAGTCTTTGAATTACGAAGGCAACAACAAGATTAATCCCTAATGCTGTGATTCTTCCTTCTGCCAAATAAACTCTCTCTGATGTTGGTTTCTCAGACAGTTGGGACCTTCAGTGACCTTGTATCATATCACCTCAATCTGTCGGTCCATGATGCATGGTTTGGTCTTGGCCTCGGCCTGTTATTATTTAGTAGCCTATTATTTAGCTTTTACAATGTCTACCAGCACTTTAGCGTGTTGCAGGCTTGATTAAGTCTCTATGAATCTGATGTTCCCGTTTTTGCACAATTTTTTTATTTGTGCTTTCTGGGTTTTAGTAGGTTTCTTTGTTGCAAACTCTGTTCCAGAGTTTATTGTGGGAAGGATTTCTTCTACTGAGTGCTTTCATACTCATACTCATATGAGTGCTTTCATACTCATTATATCTGTTGAAACTGTGGTCATTCAGAGCTAAAGTACAAGGTGATTATAGTGAATAATATTAGTTTAAATTAAAACTCTGAATAAGTGTATGTAATGTGTTAGGTTTGAAATAGACATACATTTCCTTTTATCTTTTGTACTTTGAAGGGTTCATCAACAACAGGCAAGTTTGGGTCACCTGTATTGGTCTGGTAAGGCCCATTGAGGCATATTATAGTATTGGGCTATACGTGAAATAAACATTGTTGTTGTCAGTCTTTTTCATGAAACAATGGAGGGACATATAGTCTGTTTTATTAATATGTACAGAGAGGTATCTTAGAAAAGGAAGGATGGTGAGACGTAGAGACAAGGAGTGGGGATTGATGAATGACAGACACAGTGGGTGAGCAGGTGAAAGATGGGGAGTGTGATTTTTTTTCCTCCTCCTCTTCTCTTCACTGCCCCATGTTACTGAGAGGTGACCTCTACCTCAAAGATATGAAGAGAATGTCACGCAACATTAGCCCTCCCCTCACCCTGGCACACACAGGGTTTTATTTTTTATACCAAGTGGAGAAGAAAAAAACTATTATTTCACCCCCTTGATTAATGTCTGTTGTGTAGGCCACCACCAAGAAGAAAAGGGCTTGCAATTTCTTTTTTCCCATCACTTTTTTTTCCTGAGTGGGGCCACAAAGCTTTATAATGTTACTCCTGCATTAGATGCATGAATTTTTAAATGCTCAGTTGATCAAGTGAGGATTAATTGATGTGAAACCGTATCTGTAAGAGTAATTTTAATGCAGTGGGTGATTTTCATATTACTGAACCTTTCATGTTCTGAAAGAAAGTGGAGCTGTTCAGATGTGACCAGTCTTTTTATACACATCCCAGTGGTTAATTACTCTCATAGCGTTCCATGACCCTCACCTGACAGGGCCTTTTTAACAGTAATTACCTGTCAGTGGTTGGCATCAAATAAGACAGTCATGTTACATTGTAAAATAAGCTCCCACTGTCAACCTACCACACAAAATTGTTTTTTGGGTGTGTGATAGAGCAGGTAAATTAAATGGCTTCATGGCAGGCAATGATCAGCCTTTTAACTGGTTCATTTAGTGAATGGCATGAATAAATAAATGGATGCAGATTGCAGTGGAACCACATGCAAAGCTGTCACGTTGTCATATGATTCATACATACCAAAATCCCAGGGGCTTGTTTTAGATAAGAGAAATATTTGATGAGCAAAAAGTTTATTTTCAACTGCTCTATCTGTTGACCTGAGTTTTATTTTGTCTATTAATGTTTAGATTTAGATCCTCAGCAGAGAGCTTATTGGCAGCTAAGAATTTATTAGAATGATCTTGTCCTTGAATAAGGCTCATGGCAAAGAGACAATAGCTGTTTCTTAAAACATGTATGATCCCTTCCTCAGCCAGAAGTGTACTAGAATATGGGATTATATTTTTCTTGCAGTTTCTGCAGCAGCACAGGGCAGGGAGGATGGAAACGCATTGTTCTGAAAAAACAAAACAGGGATTTAATGACAATACAAGAACACAACAGGGAACACTCACAAGGTGACAAGACTAATGCAGGTACAAGGACTAGACACATTCAGGATACTAACAAAACAGGTGAATACACTCAAGCATAAACAGGCCCACAATGGACACAAAAACATCAAAAATACCCGGCCCGGATTGCCAGGACCAGTTTGGGTCATGATAGTTTCATGTTGAACATTTATTACATAGTTTTGTCTATATGGAGAGATTTAGGGCTGATTTGAAGTTACATATATTATGTAAACGAAGATGGGAGATGAATGGACACAGAAAAGATATATGTATAAAAGAAAGATATTCTTTAGTGTTTCAAATAAACTTCCAAAGTAAATAATGAGTAAATAAGAAAACACCGATAAAACAAACAAACAAACAAAACACCAACAGAAAATCCCAAAGATAAAGAATAAGCAAAAGACTTAAAATGAAAATTAGGCCTCTAACCCGTCTAAAGCATTTAAGGTCACACAACATAAGGCCAAACACTAGTTCTCAACCATAAGACTAGAACACATACACAGTTTACCTTCTGATACCTAGCTCAAAAACCAGGAATCACCCACAAAACTCAGTAGGAGTGCTAATCAGTTCAAGAGACCTTCACAAGGTACAGGAGCTTTGGGAGTTTTGTATATAGTAGTATAAATGTAGACTTAGACAGTTCACCCTGCTTATATACCTTGTGATCTCCAGGCTGGGTGGAGTGGACTTGCGGCAGGAGTGGTCAGGGGCCAGTTGACCCTTGGAAAAAAGGAAGTTACAGACTACCTTCTCAAACTATTCGCTCATAAATTACATCACTGTACGTAACATAAATACTTTAATTATTTCTGGATTTATGAGGAATATTGATAATTATACGAAATAAACATTGTTTTTGCACCATATTTAAAGAAAAGATCCATATGCATCATCATCAGCAATTTTATATTAGTAATATATAGAATAAATTACAGATTATACTTATTTTAAAACTGAAATACACCATTAGTCATTAACAATTAGGGACAACCATATGGGAACTTCATTAAACATAAGGAACTCCATTTTGAACTTGATTCACACAAATAAACCACAAAAATCATAATGTTATGGTGAAACATATTATTCTACTAGGTTCTAGTCAAAATAATTAAACACATTCAGTCTGTTCAAGCTAGTATTGCTGCAATATTTTTATTGAACATTTCTTCACACATCCTAGAGAACAGTGTAGACTGAGATTACTTTTGAACTTTTCTCCAAAAGCCTGTAAAACCGAATAGTGCAACACTGGCTTAATGGGACTAAATGTGATTGCTGACAGGGGTTGACACTGCTGCAAAGCTGCCAGGGACTTGTCAGCAGTGAAAGGTGCCAGAACATGGTTCCGCCAGGACTGGGACCTGGCTGCAGCCTTGTCAGGGGCACCACTACAACACAAACAAAGTGCAATGGGGTCTGTTAGGTTGCATAAACAACAACATCATATTCTTCTTCTTCCCCAGAGGCTGGTTGGGTTGCAGAATGTCCACATGTGCATGTGTGTGTTTTTTTGTGTGTTAAATTCTAGGTTTATGTTGCCAAGCCTATTATGGCACATCCAAAATTCCTCTATTTCTGTCAAGATTGGTTCTAAGCTCAATGTGCATGCGCTGGACTGGAAACAAAATTGAATGGATAATATTCTGTAGCAAGTTGGCTGAGGTATTTTTGAGGAATTTGGAAGATACTGACTATTTTGTGATCCCCTTCTCATTAAAAAAATGTTTGTTTAATCATTAATTATTAAGCAATCATTCTCCCACATGCTGTCATTTTTTTCTCATCGCTGGAGAAATACTATTTACTTGTGTCTTAGCTGGTGTTGTCTGGTAAATTTGATGTGACAGAATGGGATTTGAATTTGATGAGCATAGAGAATGTAGTAAAACGGAAAGTATGATAAGTTTGGGACTCAAAGAAAGCTGCAGATTGTTTGTACTGGCATAAAGCCTGGATCCTAAATAATTAGTCACTGTTCATGACTTTCAGATTACGTGAATAGTTTGCAAGAGTTTTTGGACAATAAATCCTCAATGTTGTGAAGAAAGCACCCCATTCGAGAAGCCACTTAATCACTAGCAAGATTTTAGGTGTCCTTTTGAATAGCACCAATCACAAAACAAAAAAAAAATCTAGGAAAGGAAATTGCAGACCTAAGGAAGCAGCAATTACGCATGATGTTATCCCATTGCCTTATGTCTGAATTATAAAACCTTTTAAATTGAAGAACTTGCTTGTGACATTTCTACTCAACACTTATTAAAGGAAAGCACCCTCAACACATGCCTGCAGCTATACAGAAGGAAGGCCAGACCCTAGGCAAAAAAAAAATCTTGCAATTTCAAAGGCATTTAATTTTCTCCTCATAGCTGCAACTGCAGCATAGGGCCAGTAAGGTTCTCTATATTTGCATTTAAGAAAATTACTGTTGTTTGATGTAGATTTATGTAATGACACCAAGATAACTAGAATAATGCCCTACCATAAATTTTGCAAGATCATACCTTCTCACAACTAAGCATCACTTTTCCCTGGTCCAGTCATTCCACTGAATAAACACAGAAATTAAGAAAAAAAGCATTATCCCACTGGAGTCACAGAGCCTAATTGGTGTAATCTGATCAAGAGGTGGTGATGCTGAGCTCTACTAAATCAGAGCAGCAACAAAGTGATCTTTTATTGCTTAAATGATCTACCAAATAACATAATCTCCCTGCAGACTAAAGCTACATTAATTTCCTTTTAAATTGTTGTTGGGGGGAAGGTTTTGGTGGATCAGGTTCAAGAATAAAAAGAGGAATACTGAATTGAGTATTGAAACCAAAACTACAGAAAGACAAACACATGCAAAAATAGAAGCAATGCATTGACTCTACCAGGAATATCTCTGTACTGATTAAACATCCCCAGATCTTGTCCACCCTACTTTTCTCATTTTGGTCCTGTTTTTTTATGTTTTTCATTAAATATAACAGAGATAGATGGAGAGAGACCTTTGCCCTTTTTCTTACCTTTTCATATACTCAATAAGTATATGCACAATCTTCCAGTGAAGATGGCACTTACACAGTTGCAGCAGATTGGTGCTCTCCCCTTTGGAGTGTCGTTTTATGTGTATTTACCTAATTTTGTTGTACTTGTGACAATGACAGTAAAGTTAAGATATCTTATCTTGATGCTAGGGTGGTAGAGGTGTTGGCAGCCATGTTAGCACATCATTGGCCAGCCTCTTGGTCTCTTTTTCTGCACTCCAGCCTGGGCAGTAGGTCTTGGATCGATCACACGCTGACTGCTCTGTGCTAAAGAGGTGCGCAGGAGGAGTATGAGAACGCCTGGTATCTAGGCCGCTGGTGCAGCAGCTGTCACCACTGTGCGGACACTCCTGATTAATTCTGCATGGGGGCCGGCATGAGCCTCCACCATGTTGAGAGGTGCCAGGGCACTGTTGAGAGCACAGAGGTGCCAGAGTCACACATACAGGGGACCAACAGGAGAGGTAGAGGGACAAGATGCACCATCCTCAAACTAAGACATCACTGCCATGCAAAGGTTGAGAGCGGCCCTGTTCAAATAAAGCTTCATTGCTTCCTTTACCACACTTTACAGTGACTAAGACAGTCAAGGTCCTAATAATAGAAACAAATTATGCCTTTAGCCCCTTTGTTAGGATTAATAAATGTATTTCAGTTTAAGTCATTAACTTGTCATATAGTCTATATACTGCATGACGTACCTATGTTATTTCTAGGACTAATCTCATTTGCACGGAGGTCAGATTAAAAGACTACATAATTTTATTAATATTATACTGGTTTTCATTTGTTTGAAATTTTGGAGGAAAGCTGTTACATAAATTACATAAAATGTAATGTTTAGTATTGGCAGAAGGCCTTTTCTGCTCTAGTTGGAAGGAAGGAAGTTAAAGAAACCATGTTTAATAAATATGCCATGTCACTTCGGTACATTGGTTTTGTGATTTCCTAATTAATTGATAAAAGGAGTGACCTTCAGCCTATTTTTTTTTCTTTTAGTTTTCTTTTGTTGATGAGTACTGGAGCGAGAAGAGGCCTTTCCTTTGGGATGGGACCTGAATTATACACAACCATGCTGTCAGACCCTTACCTGTCTGTTTTCATTAGCATCCACCCACAACCCCAAGACTGCAAAACCACCAGCTTGCTTGTCATTAAGGCTGCAGTAAGGCCCACACATCTATTCACAATATAGATCTTGTTTGACCTGGAATATTTAACAATCGGGTATTTAGTAGTTGTTGATTGTGTGCATATTGGTGTTTAAAGCTGCTCAGAAGCAAATAGCAGCCTCATCCTCTCCCCAACTGGCCTCTTTCTCATGTCCTTGCAGGGGAAGGACAGTGCTGATGACAGAGGCCTGGATTGAGACAGATGAGCTGAAATTTAAAGAGACAAAGAGGGACTGCAAGGGGAGAGTTTGGTAGATGGTGGCTGCTAAGTTTAGAGAATAAAAGGATAGGACAGGAGGAGAGAAAAACAGACAAGACTAAATAAGAGTGGTGCAGGAAGAATGGAGAGGGGTCAAAGACGAATTCAAACAGAAAAAGTTGGATTGTGATTAGCTGAAGCCGATTTATGAAGAACCAAAAAGATGACATCATTGAATTGTTCACCTTGGGAATGTGAAGGCCCTTAAATGCAAAGGAGCATGTTAGGCTGTCAAGGCTGTAAAGATAATATTTTTATCACACAAACTGTATTCTACATAACAGACAATATTGGGCTTAGAACAAAATTTACATGTAAAATTATATATAAATGTAAAATTAAGTATAGTATGGTAGAGAGAGATGGGGAAGCCTAAGCCAGACAATATCCTCCTTACCTTGACAATACCCTCCTGCAGTGCTGACTGCTTATGTAAACACTATGGAATGATGGAAGAGAGAGAACGATGCAGCAGAGGCTTCTGACTCAAGCCTCAATTTAACATGCTTCTCCCACTGCTGCTTCTTTAAGAACAGGGAGGGACTTGTGTCATTCATAGCCTGCCTTGATTTGCATAGGAACTTGTCAAGATACCAGAGATTTTCTGATGAAAGATTGGTACAATTCAAGTTGAGATTCTAAAAAAAATTTAACAGATAGTGACATCACATATTATCAGACTGAAAAACTGTAAGGGTATAAAGAAACACTAACACAACAGACAATGACGCAAAATATGAGTAATGGTATCACAGGCACATTGGTATGATTTATTCATGCTTGCAAGCTCTTTATATTTACTATGATTCATTTGACATTTTTATTTATTTGTTTAAATGTTTTTTCCTCCATTCTTTTACTATCACCACCCTCCCAAATTGAGTGGGCTAACACATGCATAAAGGCCAACTGCCACCTCACAAAGCAACACAGACAAATTACTGGGCTCTTTGTTGTTGCTTGTAATAGTTAGATTTCTGCGTTTCCACACATTCCCCTCATGCCTTTTTTAATGACAGCTATGTTTTCCCTACACTGCCTCCTCAACAATCACCAATTGGTAGCTTCTAAACATATTAAAGTGTCTACAGAAGGCTTATAAACTGTGTGTGAGTGGTTGGAAGACTTTAAGATAAAGATTTTATAACTTTTGAAGGAACCATAACATGGTTAATGTATTACCACTGTTAAAAGTTTTTGAGGTTTTAAAGACGTTTTCTAGCATTGATCATATTTCATGTAAAAAGGTTAAATGCTTAACCTTGCTAAAATGCAAGATTAAACTATACAACTGAATGAGGATAAATGTCAGGATTGGCTGCACCTGGGGACTCACCTGGGCCCAATCAGGGCACTTTTATAAGGTGCTGTGGTGGATGGATGTGACATTTTTGTGGACCTTAAAACGTATGGGTAGAGGGATATGGGTATGTATGGGTATGTTTTTCAGTTCTGGCAATCGCTACATGCCTGTGGGTTGCTTTCTGGGCGGGTGTAAAATTGCAACGTTGGGCCTGTAGGGTATCAGAATTTCACTATCACTCACACTCTGAACACATGTAAGGAAAAAATAAGTGTTTGTACTGTTTATGAAGTGCCACAGAGGTCTATGTATCTACAAAACTATTAGATTCACACAAGTGCCATTTTATGAACAATAATTTATTACAAAAATATACCACATTTAAAAACTGTAGAAATCATGAAAAAACAATTATGTGAATGTTTTCGATATTGATTCATTAATTATGGTACTCCAAAAAGGACATTGCCCTTCCTGCAAAACATGTTGGTGTAGCCTTCAGCACAATGTCTGCACCTTCCTCTATCAGCTTTGATAGGCAAATGTCCATCCATGGCCTTGCACGATTGCCGCATCAGCAGTAAGGTGGTGCTTTATTTTTCTTCTTCACTTCACTGATATTTCCATACTCGTCATCATCACTTCCATCTGACTCAGAGGGCATTTCCAAGTCACTGTCTCAGTTCTGGATGGCCTATATACCATCCTACAAACCGTACATGAGGCAGCTCTTCCTGGTTTTAGAAGCATTTCATAGCTGTTTGACTTTGTGGGGGAGGCCATCTTTACTTTTCGAGGTAGAAATTACAAAATAGTAACTTTGCACAAGCACTGTATTAAAACACTCCAATCTGATGTTACCTGGCATGATTAGATAGATTAGATTAGATTAGATTAAACTTTAGTGTCATTACACATGTACAAGTACACGGCAACGGAATGTAGTTTAGGTCTAACCAGAAGTGCAATAAGCAGCAAGTGCAGGATACAGTTCAAATAAGTTATGTATATACATAAAGTGATATGTGCAGGAGATGGAAAATAAGTGTGAACATATTTACAAAAGTAAAAGTCAGTGCAATGATTATGTGCAAGGAGGAGTTCAGCAAGGAGACAGCTCTGGAGAAAAAAGCTGTTCCTAAGTCTGCTGAAAGAGGCATGGCACAATTGAGGTTAAAAGAATGAACAGTTTCTACTGTATTAACACCAGTAGATTACTAATGCAGTTACATGTAAATATTGTATGTACAAATGTATCAATGTTACAGAAAAACACAAAATAAAAGAAAAGAGAAAGGGATAGCAGAAGAGAGAGAAAAGCCAGGAACCAAGCCGCAGAGAGGCCGCCTGCTCCAGGAGAAACAGGGGAAGACAGCAAGACTCAAAAAAAAAAAAACCCAGTTTCTAATAGAGAGGAAAAAAAAGTCCACAAGAGAAAATTCTTTTATACATTTGACTCCCAGGAAGTTGCCACAGACTTTTCTAAATCATTTTTTTTTTTTTTACATTTACGGCATTTGGCATTTTTAGCCTTTCTGAGTGTATAAATCAGTTGAAACATTCTAAATATCTGCATATCATACATTTCTATTTTCAGAATATGTCTGTTACCATTTCTGGGGATTTGGTAGATGAGTTTGCATTCCCCCGTCAGAACCTGGCCAAGTTCTCAGCAGGGGCACCTGCCACCAATGCTGAGAGCCCATTTGGGGACCCAGTAGCACTCAAAGTATTTATGAGAGATTAAGTGGGCCTGCTGTTTTAAAGATTAACTTGAGACACTCATGCTGTGTGGCACTGATCTGTTGATCACTGATACAGTGATGCAGTTTACACCATGAGCCATATTTATCATCATGAGTTTTTCATTCATAGATAACTCTATGGTTTGTGTGTGTGTGAGAGAGAGATAAATAGTGAGATGAATTCACTTAATGTTTTGTGCATATATAACTCAATTAAATCTTGGGAATCCTGTGCTTTTTGTTTTCAAATCCCAAAAGCATTGTAGCATTTATGTAGGCAGCCTATTGGATCAAAGTTGATAATAAATGTGTGGAGAAACTGACACCTGACCATGTGCAATGTATAGGATAGCTAAAAGACGACATTAAATATTATATGAAGGTGAAAATGTACTTTTAAATGAAAAAGTGAAAGGGGGTGGTTATTTGCTCAGTGGCACCTTGGCAGTTTGGAATTCGAACCGGCAACCGTCTGATTACGGGTCTGTTTCCTTATACGTAAGGCCAACCACTGTCCCGTATACTATTATGAAGGCTGTCATCTGCGGAGGTCTATTTAACAGAGTATAATAACAAATTGTTGGCTTTAATTAGAGCAATTTGGAATGGCCCATACACAACTCAACACCACCAGGATTATTTGCATTAGAAACCCTCTAAACACTTGTTCCAGTTGAATCGTGGAATGAAAGCAACATATGGAGAAGGGTAGACTACAAGAACGATAAAAAGAGAGTGACATAAAGGACTTCCTTACATTTATCTATTTTAGCATTACACCTACTCAGATCTCTTTAGCAGAGGGTGGGTATTGAATGCATGGGGCTGAGAGTGTGTGGGTGACTGTATAGTATACACTGTGTTCTGGTATGACTGTCTTGCGATTATAGGATTTCTACATTTGTGTGTGTGTGCGTCCGCTCAGACAGCAGCACTTAATCCAGCATTCTGCCTCTGTGCCTTTCACACACCCTCTCAGCATGCATTAGCACTGCATATTTCATGATCCCTATTATTATTTCATAATTTGTGAACCCAACTCCTTCCCGATAGCCATTTATGCCTCTCTCTTCCTGTTCTTTTGCTGACCTATTGTTTTTCAATTCACCATTGCTCTGCACCCCTCGTTTGTATGCAAATCTGTCTCATCACTCTCTTTTTGCACCACTCTGAAACTCCTGAACACTGTGAGTCATCCACCAATATTACATCAGTGACTCATTTACAGTATACATGGTCATTAGATCCTCATATTTTTATACATAGCTGCGCATACATATGTTTTTGCTTCTCAGGCAAACAGCTTTTTTTTAGCACATTTCACTCAGATAATACATTGCACCAGAAGATATTGCCAGGCTTCTGAATGTGCAAGCGGTGCTTACACTTTAATAACCGTGAGGAGTGAGCAAGGCAGAAGGGCATGACATGGTGAATTAGCATTTTTTAAATACACAATAAAGCAGCAGGACACAATGGCTGGAAATATAGAAAATAAAAATAATAAACACATGGTTCTCACAGATTGCAATCACACGGTCAGAAAAGTGCAGGAGAGTGAGGGAACACACCAACTTAAATGTTCTAAATATACATAATGAAAAACAACAGTGAGAAATGAGTACACAATCACACCATGAATTGGTACCACCTGGTGGGCAGGGGGCACTGTGGCATCACATTAACTCAGTTATGACTGATGGCAAAGACTGAGTTTAGTACATACAAAAACCCTTTCCATGTGGAGAACAAAAAAGCTGAGGGAAAATGTTATTGTTGCTTCTTGTGTCTCTGTGTTTTTAGAATAGATGAGTGGCTCTTCTGTCTGTGTGCTTGAAGACCCTTCCTGTCAAGATAAGGGGTTGTTAATTCAGTGGGCTATCTCTGCCATCATTTCCTTCTCTCAAGCCTTATCTGTCCCCATTGCTGATTCTGTCTGGATGCCCTCATTAACCTAATGACAGAACAGGAGAGACCTCTGTGCAGGCTGTCAGGTTGCGGCAACCTTCACCCTCACTTTGGCAGACCACTCAGTCAGTTTCTCTCTCTATTCATGTAGAGATCTTTGATGATAGCCCTGCTGTACAAGGACAGTTTTTTTTTTTTTTGCCTTAAACTCCCTGTTGCCTTAAACTAAAGAATATGTGGAACACATTTAACCATTTTTTTTATATTTCTTCATAGACTTTTTGTGTGTTCCAAAGACATTGGACTATGTTCAATTCATTTAAAATAAAGGATATCTATATTAATTAAAACTTAATTAAAATTAAACTGAACAAAAGCTAAATGAACTCAAATCAAATTCTGGTTACATGTTACTGGGTAGTTTAGATAACACACACAGAAACACTTACTGCAGTTGTTCATTCAAGTAGAGCAGCCTGGTACATTCCAAAACTCCCATCTTGCACTTCTGCAACAACAAACACCTAGTCAGGAGTAAAGCGGGACAGCAACCAGCCCAAGCGTAACATGTTTTTCCATGATTGTTAACACCCAGGAGTGCCAGAAAGAGCAGAAGTGAAAGGGATGAAGGAAGAGGAGGAAGACAAAAGTTGGCATTTATATTGCAACCTGCAGAATGAACAGGCTGTGAGAGTTCCTAACTCTCTCATTACTCTAATAAAGAAGACCCCAGCTGGTGGATGGTGCCTCTAAATTGAATGCTGGCTGAAGCTTATGTATGTGTCTATTGGCAATAAAGATATGGGCAGAGCAAGGGTACACAAATTTGATGTGAGGGGCATCCTGATGGCCTCCTGCATGCACACACATACATATCCATCTTCCCCTCTGGTTTCATCTGTGTGCTAAATGGCTGATTCCATGCTTTGGACATGAGCCATCACTCCCATGGAGAGTGAGAAAAATGGCTGTGGATCTGTCTGAAGCCAAGTAGTCGGATGGACTCATCTACTCCCTAGCAGGGTCCTGGTGCTTCATTGTAACCACGTTGTGATTAATGTGCTCCCACCAAGGAGGGAGGTTGCATATAGTGATTTCACTGTGTAAGGGAGAGTGCATGGGTGAGGGTGAGAGAGGACATAAATACCAGCAGCCCTAAAAAAATCAGTCAAACTTGTCCCAGGTTCTCCAACCCCCAAATAGATGTGTTACTTGATTGTTCAAAGAAGACTCTTTTGTAAGAAATCTGCAGTCCACCCATATTCACTTCTGTTGCACTTGTTTTCACATGAAAATTAACATATCTGTCAAATTAAAGGGAATATTTTTGAAAGTATGTGAACCAGAGATAATTGTTCAATCAAAATTGTTCATTTTGATGAAAAAAAACATTTGGATTCAATGGAACATTAAAAAATAAATAATAATAATAATAATATTGCCTCTTCAGTGTAGTATGCCCACCAGAGCTACCTGCTCTGCCATGTGCACATAGAAGATCGAGAGGGAGAAAACAGCTCTTCCTATCAGAGTAAAAGAAAGAAAGGAGCAAGTGTGAAGGGAGAGCGAGAGGCAGACATGAAGTAAGGGTGTGGCTGACCTCCACCTGAGAGAGCTCTTCATGGGAAATAAACACTAGATGTCACACATGACTACAACCATCCATAGGATCGAATGAGTCAACAGAGCCACCATCTTGGAATGGGATAGAGCTCCTTAAACTACACTCCTGCTACATGAAGAACAGTGCAAACACAAACCCCACAAAAAAGGCCAGCAATGTTCACTGAAAGATCCTGACAGTCTTCATGATAAGCCCAATAGTGTTACATCTAAAAGTTTTACATTTATGCATTAAGCAGATGCTTTTATCCACAGCAACAGGCTTTTGTATAGATTTGCAAAAAACTATAGACAATGAGCAGTTCACAATGAATTTTCCAGATAAAGAAAATATTTGTAGTTTTTTTACATTTAATAAGAAAGATGACAGAGGCTACGTATCTAGTATTTAATATTCTTGTGTACAGTTTCTTCCTTAAACTGCTGCTCTGTAGTTGGACTATGTACTTTTGTCACATGGTGTACACTAACCTTGTGAAATATTTGTTATTCATTTCACTTCTATTTATCATGATTGCATGATTGGAACTTTGTCCCAATATGGCGGCAGTATTGACCCATGCTGAGTGTCTAGTGTCTATATCTATGGTTACAGCTGTTCTTCAGAGGGCAGCTAGGACATGGCTAACTTGTGCTCTGGGCACTGTTGCAACTAGCTGGAGTTTGACTAGACCTTATTTTGCTGCTGGCATCACTGACTCAACTTCATCAATGCCAGAGGTGAACCGCATAACCACTTAGACTTTGTCACAAGACCATTGTGGCCAATGCCGATGGTTATTGTGATTTAATGTGTATACACTGCTCAAAAAAATAAAGGGAACACTTGAACAACACAATGTATCTGCAAGTCAATCACACTTCTGTGAAATCAAACTGTCCATTTAGGAAAAAACACTTTTTCACATGCTGTTGTGCAAATGTAATAGACAACAGTTTGAAATTATTATAGGCAATTAGCAAGATATCCCCAGTAAAGGAGTGGTTTTGCAGGTGGTGACCACATACCATTTCTCAGTTCCTACGCTTTCTGGCTGATGTTTTGGTTACTTTTGAATGCTGGCGGTGCTTTCCCTCTAGTGGTAGCAATAGACTGAGTCTACAACCCACACAAGTGGCAATACACAGGTAGTGCAGCTCATCCAGGATAGCACATCAATGCGAGCTCTGGCAAGAAGGTTTGCTGTCTGTCAGCATAGTGTCCAGAGCATGGAGGCGCTAAAAGAAGGCAGGTCATTACATCAGTAGATGTGGAGGAGGCTGCAGGATGGCAACAACCCAGAAGCAGGACCGCTACCTCTGCCTTTGTGCAAGGAGGAATAAGAGGAGCACTGCCAGAGCCCTGCAAATATAGCTTCAGCAGGCCACAAATGTGCATGTGTCTACTCAGTCAGAAACAGACTCCATGAGGATGGTATGAGGGCCCGACGTCCACAGGTGGGGGTTGTGCTTACAGCCCAACTATGTGACAGTTGTCACGTTCCCCTCTAGCTCTGGTGATAAATGGAGGATGCAGGTTGAAAATGAGAAATTAGTATTAGGGAAGTTAGGGAAGTTGAAACGAAATAAATGAAATGTCCTTTATCGTTGTGCCACGCCTCTCCTCTAGAGGTCGTCTTGCGGAATCTTCAGCGAGGCCCTCAGCGTGAGAGCCGAAGATCGCCTTTGTCTTGCACAGGCCTCGAACCGGCATCTCCGCTTTCCTTGCCTTCACTTAAACCCGTGTGTGCTTTATAGCCATGCGCTGAATTCGAACCCGTGCTCTCCGTACACAGCGTGGACGTCTTGTTGCGCCACTCACGCACCGGTACGTCGCCTGGGATACACAGCATACGGGAATTCTGCACAGAGAATGCAGGATACAAACACACACACACACACACACACACACACGGAGAGAGCGAAAGAGCAGGAGAGAAGGGGAGACCCAGGAGGTTCGGCGTGGCGGAGCTGTATCGAGCCCAGGGGGGAGAGTAGAGTTCCAGTCCTACCGTGGGGTTCACTGTCGTTGTCGTTACGGACAGCATGCGGTGCAGAGAGAAAATCAGGTTGTGTGAGGGAGACTGAACGCAGGACTAAAGGGACCGGCTGGTTATAAAGAGGAGTGTACAGACCCATTACCGCTAAACTAACCAATCACCGATCAGAAGTCATTATCCCGCTAAGCACCCATGATTACTTACCTGTGATGAAGAACAGGTGGGAATAATCAGGGTGCTAGTGAGCCCCAGAAGAACACACACTAATATATGGGAGAGTTCGACCGCTGGGGGCGTGGCAGAGGTGGCATGAATGTTACAACAGTATAATAAAGTAAACTTAGGGTCAGTAGTGAGCCTGCCCCCTTTGAACGCAGGGGGGCGTGGCTGGTTGTAAATTACTAAAAGTTCACTCAGGTACTGTGTGGCGAAACCATTAAATGCTTTAGATCAAAAGTAGGATTTTGTAGTCAATCCTAAATTTGATTGGTAGCAAGTAAGACCAAGGTGAGACCATGATTGATTTGACCAAATTTTCTGGTTCTAGTTAAAACTCTTGCTGCCGCAACTAGCTGGCGCTTACTGATACACCTACTAGAACATCCAAAGTTGAAGTTGAGCTTCATTTTCATTTCAGCTGTTTACACATGTTAGACATTACATAGTGATTTGAAATAACGTTTCTCCGGAACCTGGTGCTACATTTAACGATCAGACAAAGTTACATACTGTCATAAAGTGCACGTGTGTGACAGACAAACTGGGCTACATAAAGTGCAAACAGGGGACACAGGTAGTGCAAGAATAACAGTTAACAAAAAAACATGTAGATAACAATGAGACAGAATAATAAATGTGAAAAGCAAAATATTGCTGTGCAAAATGGAACGGTGCATTAATAGATAACATAACCATATAACAGAGGTAGTGTGTGTGTAAGTGTGTCAGTCCACAGGGGTGAGTCCCTGAGAGTTCAGGTGTCTAATGGCCTGTGGGATGAAGCCATTGCAGAGTCTGGCAGAGGTCCTTCACAAAGCTGGTAGCTTTCCTGATGTAGCGTGTGGTAAATGTCCATTATGGAGGGAAGAGAGACTCCGATCTTCTCAGTTGTCCTCACTATTTGCTGTACAGTCTTGCAGTCCAATACAATACAGTTCCCAAATGTGACCGTGATGCAGCTGGTCAGAATGCTCTCAATGGTCCCTCTATAGAAGGTAGTGAGGATGGATGGTGGGAGATGGGCTTTCCTCAGCCTCCACAGAAAGTATAGACGCTGCTGGGCTTTCTTGGCTGTTGAGCTGGTGTTGAGATTCCAGATGTTCTCCTCTAGGTGAGCATCGAGGAACCTTACACCAGTCAGTCAGTTAGTCATTGCTTCTTGATTCAATAAAGGCATGGACCAATTTTTCTGCATTGTGCATTGAGATCATAATTTTTATCTTTGAAAGCATTCTATCGCCTTAGTAATGCTAAGATATACTTCTCTCACACATGTAGATAATATCACTATCCAGAGTTATCAGACACTTTATATCTGGCTGCATGAGGCCCAAGTACAAGACCTTTTGACTTATCAAGGTTTAACAGAAGAAAGTTGGTTCAGACAATTCTCTATTGTGTTCAGCTGCTGTCTCTCGTCTGGCATTGATGATAAATACAACTTATTGTGAGTATAGCAGTGAAAATGAATACCATGTTTATGAATGATGTGACCTAAAGTTAACATGTATAATGGAAATAGCAACAGACCTAAGACAAAATGTTGTGGAACACCAAAATCTGCTTTACTGTGTGACTATGAGTTACCATTACCATTACCATGTCCAGAAACGGATACCAATCAGTCAAATATGACCTGAACCAGGAGAGGGCTATTCCCTTAATCCCAACAACATTCTCCAACCTGTCGAGGAGAAGTGTGATCAATAGTGCCAAACACTGCTCTAGGGTCAAGTAAATCAAGCAGTGAGATGTGGCCCTGATCTGAGGCCAACAGCAGGTCATTAACCACTTTAACCAGTGCTGTCTCAGTAATATAATGCGGTCTAAATCCACCCTAATATACTTCATGAATGTTGTTGCTGTGTATGTACACACAGCTGCTGGGCTACGACCTTCTAACATTTAAAAAATTGAATGCATCTTGAATCTGGGTTTTTTTTGTTCTTGTCTAAGAGGAGAGATAGGTCAATCGAGCCACGCTAACAGACTTCCTATAGTTAACGAGGCCGTCCTTCACGATATTTTGAATATGATCATTTTACTTTGATGTCATTTATGTTCTAAATTCCGGGCAGTCTACTTTAATCGCATGTAATCATTATACCAAGGTATCTGTGACTATTTTCCTTTTGAGGGAGCAGCATTATCTAACATAGTACACAATGTTAATTTTAGGCATTTAGTCACTTGGTTGAGTTCAGCGGGGTGACACACTTGCAGACATATTGTGCTGGGGAACAAGCCATTGCACCGGGAGAGGACACTTTACGAGCTGGGGAGGAGGATCAGGGGTGTTTGGTCTGTGAGGGAGAGACTGGCGGGGAATGAGGACGGGGAGGAAGCAGTGGATGCGCTGCAGCGTGGTGGGGAGTGGGTTTGGGATCTGCGGGAATTACCGGGGCAGAGGAGAACCAGAAGACAGAGGGTTTCAGGATGGTCCGGGAGTGTGGACTAGACGGGAGGATGTCTTGGGTGGCAGGAAGGTAGGGGAGCATGAATTTCGTCTTAACCAAAGGATCAGGCAGGCTCAAAGTCATTAATTAACAGGCAGAAATCGTGGTCGTGAAGTTCAAGTCAGGGTTCCGTTATGGTCTCAAGGGGATCAGGCAATTCTCGAAGTCGGGGGCAGGCGAAGGTCATATTTCATGGGTCAAGGTCTTAGTAGCGTAGGTAAGGGAGCGAGTGTTCGGATGAGGAATCTCATCCAAAGAGCTTGCAGCGTCTCCTCGGGGTCACCCAACTTTTATACTCGACGCTGCACGCTTTCATTTCCTCTTCCGCGTCGTTGTCTCCCTGGCTGGTTTGGCGCTCTCTGGTGGGTTAAACTCTGCGCTGTTCTTGAAGTAATTGTTCGTTTATCACTACAGCATGGCATATTTTAAAAGCAATAAGGAAATAATCTGAGATTATCTCAGATTGTGGAAGAGTGACTGTCTTCTATATTTAAACCAAAGGTCATTACAATATCAAGCATGTGACCACCTTCATGAGTAGGTCCTATTAAATTATTTTCAAAGCTACAGTCTCATCACCTGGCCTCTTTGATAATTCTTTCTAATTGATGCTTGCCTTTTGTATCAATTAATCGACTACAAGTTTCACCTACACCCTTCTGTACAATGAATAGTTAGTGGAATAAACGTTTTGCAAGACTATGTGTTAAATTCATATACAGAATCTCAAAATAAATAAATCTGTTATGTTCAATTCTGAGGTTATTATTATAATTTACTGCCACCTCTACTTAAGCGAGTTAAGCGAGGTTGGTGTACATAGTTGTATTCAGGAGGGCATGATTTATTTAATGCTACAAATTCATTTAGTTTTAACCAAGTTTTGGTCAGGCAGAGTACATCAAACCCCGATCTGTAATAATTTCATTAACAATGAGTGCTTTTACATGTGAGAGACTTTGCATTTAATAGGATTATTAAATGTTGTGGTTGCCTAGCGGTTAAGGAAGCGGCCCTGTAATCAGATGGTTGTCGGTTCGAATTCCGATCTGCCACTGAGCAAACCAAACCAATGTCCCCACACACTGCTCCCCATGTCCCTGTCATGGCTGCCCACTGCTCACTAAGGATTATGGGTTAAACGCAGAGGACACATTTCATTGTGTGCACCATGTGCTGTGCTGTGTATCACAATGACAATCACTTCACTTTACTTACTTTACTTATCTTATCAGAGGTGCTGGTAGTATGTTTAGTAGGTTGCAACAGGTATTAAGTTGCTGAAACAGACACCCTGTCCACCCTGGGGAACAGATACAGCATCAGCACATTTATGTGTGTTATTGATAATCTTCGTTTTTTTTTGTAGGAGCTCTTGTTTCATGAAGATGAGGTACAGACACAGTGTGTACAAGCTGGGTGGTGGCTCTACGCTGTCACGTCGGCAAGCTGAGGGGGGAAGGAAACGCAGAGGCGGGACATACTGGGGACAAGGATTTATTAATAACAATGAAAAACTGCGCCATGGCCGAAAACAGGGAAATAAAGGGGATAATGAAAACTAGCCCGCAGGCATGTAGCGATTGCCAGAACTCAAAAACAAACACCAGGTCCACACAGAAGATCAAATTCATGAATATGCCGCCACTCCAGAGGGGCGGAACCACAGGCTTTTTAAAAGCTTTCCTGATTGGCCCCCGGTGATGTTTCTAGCTGATGCCAATCCTGACATACTCATATGACAGATGCTCTGTTTAGCCACCTCGTCTTTGCTCTTGTAAGTCAGATAATTTTTTTGATTCTAAGATTATGAGCCAGATTTTCAGTTAACTGAGTGCCACCTTCCCATTTAGGGTGGATTCCATCTCGCTCAAAAAGACCATGCTTAACCCTGAAATATTGGCCCGTTATTAATAAAACCAACTTTATTTTTTGGACTCCCAGCGATTTATATCAAGGAGTCTGCTACAGCCGGTGTCATAACCTTAGATATTGTATGCTAGAATATCTAAGGTTAATTTTTGGCAGTTTTTTTACATTTTGCGTGGATGTTGGGCGCTCTGGCTCCAGTGAAACACAAGATTTTATTTGATAGTGCCGCTATCCTCATGTTTCTGACTATGGAGTTGCCAAAGACTAGAGCCGGTGGTTTGCAGTGCTCAGCGGATACAGTTCTGAATGCAAACTGGTGAGTGGCACCCAGGTAGTGGGGAACCTTGGCTGTTTGCCCCGGTAGCTTGCTTGCATGGTTTACGCCAAGCTGTCACCCAACTGCTGTCTGGAGGGCATTACTGGTACCGGTGCTGTGGTAGAGACAGTTACCGACTGACTAGGCTGGTGCACATACAGGGCTAGAAATGAATCTAGGAAGACCTCTGATGCCGTAATCAGATATAAGTTTTGGATGCGGTCCTCTAGCTTAGCTATTTTTTCCATAATTTCAGCTAGTTTTCTACACTTTGCACAAGTAAAATACTTGCTTTTGACAGAGATTGATATTGTACATTTACATTTACCGCATTTATCAGACACCTTTATCCAGAGCGACCTACAATCAGTAGTTACAGGGACAGTACCCATGGAGCAACTTAGGGTTAAGTCTCTTGCTCAGGGACACAATGGTAGTAAGTGGGATTTGAACCTTTGACTTCTGTTTCATAGGCGAGTGTGTTACCCACTAGGCTACTACCACCCAGTTTTCACAATTTCACAAACATTTCACAAACTGCACAGGGGATAAGTGAGGACGTCATCATGTTTTGTTGATTAAAGGTAATCCTTTATGTCCTTAAGGACTAACGAGAGCAGCTCACACCAAACACACCAAACAGTACAGTACCAGAAGTGACAGTCCGGAAGCAATATGTGTGCAACATAGAGGCTGAAATGTTTTTACACAAAAAAGAAAACCAATTATGTTTATCTCCTAAAGAAAGCAGCACACATTACTTTAAAGGAAATTTTAAAAAGTACTTATTGCCTACATCCTTTCTGTTCTTTTAGTTTTATTTTCATGGCCCTTAGTACAGATGTGGGGGGGGGTGCTTTCTGTGGAGAAGCAGTTATGATGTTCTGTCCCACCACAACAAACATGAGTGCAAGCTTTTGAGTGTCTGGACATGTTACACTATCCATTTGGAATATGTAGGAAGTTCACCAACAGTCAGTGTTTATTCACAACTATGGAATGAAATGAAAGAGCATTTTCCATTTAGCAGCCTACTGAAATGCACTCACTAAAGGCAGTACAAGGCAGAGGACTGCCTAAAAGCCTGCGAGCCAATATAAAGGCGGTATAATATACTTAATGGATTCACTCCTTATGCCTTTCTCATAAGTGTTTATTCACAAAAGGGTCTGCACTTTCTGCCACAGTTTTTTCTCTTTCCCTTGCATCTCACATGTTGTGCAGATGGTTCCATCTGTCAAGCTATTTCTGTAAGGTTGCTCTAGCCCTTAGTATTGCAAGGCATGGCAGTTGGGTCTTGGCTATTAAAGATTGGAGCAATGTTGATAGTGGCATCATTCAGTTTTTTCCATCCTATTGTGAGGCCACAGTGTCCCTGGCACCAATGTGTCACCAAGTCACTGTGTGTGTTGCGTCCTAATCACCCCCAGGTCTATTGATTTGGACTGCTGCTCCCACACTCACCTGTCATTCCTGTGTTACCATGCATTTTGGTATGATGCTGATGTGGCTGGTTTTGAGTCACTATTTTCAGCCATTGTTTTTCTTTTTTCATTTTTCTTTTGTTTGTTAAAAACCCATAGTAAACAAAGTAATGAATTGAAATAAAAATATTTTTAGAATGACTGGTGACTACAATTTAATCTTTTTGATTGTGGTTTGTATCTTTAATCCTGACACAAACTAATGTGAAAGTGTCACGTCCATGCGGGCATGACGCGGCGGGTGAACGGAGAGGAGGACGAAGAGTGACGAGGAATGGAGGACGCTTTCACCTGACATCACGAAACCTGGGTTTAATTAGTGAATCACAGGACAGGGGAGACATCCGAGACGTAGACACTGGTGAACGTGGAACATAACGTTAAAGACCTGACAGCGAACAGAAACGAAAAGGGCAGCTTTATACAATTAACACAGGTGAAAACGATTAGGGAACATTACACAGGACAACAATTAAACTCCCCAAGTAACCCCCATTTCGGACCGGATCCTGACAGAAAGTCATTAATTCATGATTTCTGACTGTAGTCTCTCTGACTAGAAGGCATGTTTCTCTAGGGGTGTTTCTTATTTCATTCTTCATTCCTCCTCCATATTCCACATATCTATCTTTTGGCCACTGCTGCTGTTTTCCCTTGTCTTTACACCACACACAACTTTACCAGTCAATTATTCCCTCTGAAATGAGAATTGATTTTGTTTGCACATGTCCCCAACCTATGATGAGTAGCTTGTATATTTTGTTCTCGTAAAAGATATGAGATGAGGACAGACACAATGATGACTGGAAGGGTTGTGGAAGATTGCCAAATACAAACATTTAATCTATCAGAAGCACCAGCTTATTAAACTAATTACCTTCTGTCGAGCTGCCAGGTATGACAGATATGGGAGCACCTACAGTAAAGCACTTAGAGGTCAAACACAACCAGTCTTCGCACACAATTCCTCATGCATTTAGGAACTAACCATAGTTTCTGCCTCTCTTATGTAGCAATTTCTTTATATGAAGAACGGAAGTAAAATAGATGTAAAGAGAAAGTAGGAAGATAGACCAATGAGACAGACTATACAGTAACTGAGGCTATAGGCTACATGGGTGACAAAACATACTCCTGTGGTCATCATTAATGCTCCTATTCCAAGTGACTTTAGACACCCTGTCTACTGACATCTCTGCATTAGAGGAGAATGCAACATCTGGTTGTGTGACTTATTTAACTAAGCTGCTCCTGTTTAAAATCTCATCATTAAATAACGTGTCTGGCAATTTGGCAAAACGTTCACATAGCTCTTCTCCTACATAACTAATCATCTGCTAATTCATTGAAGTGCTCCATGTGACTGGACAAATAAGAACATTTGACTGCATAGTTTGTGTTAAGTCTGAAATTACAATCCACCAGCGTGTCATGCACTGCAGAAACCAATGTCTATTTGAAAAATCAGTCCAATATCATAGCTTGCCATGCACTGGCAGACCTTTTTGTTGATACCACAACCCATTTGGTCAGGCTGATGTAAGAAATTTGAAATAAATTGTATGGCTATGCTAGAATGCTGAAATGACACACTGACAAACTTTAAATGTCTTTGCAGGCTTTAGTTTTAGTAGATTAGGCAGTAGAAGACAATTTACCCTAAAGTCTACTTACCTAATGAATTATTGCAGTTCCTGTGCCCTTGTTTTAACTTTTAGCACCAAGTGTAATGTACCTGTTTAAAATGCTCTGAAATTGTATTTTTCTGTCAGATACTTCAGTGTGAATGATTTAGCTTGAGATCCAACACATTTGGGTTTATAGGCAGAGCACAAGGGCTGGTAAATAAAATAGATATTGTTTAAAAACATAGAAATTGCTTTATTTGTGTGTACCTTTTTGAAACACTAAAACACTAAAACAAAAATTCAAAAAGATAAAACAATAGGTGTCACGACACCAAAGAAGGGTAGGACCCAGGCACAGGTGCTTAAACACAAACCATTTTATTTAAACAGAACAAATAAATTCAGAGTGCTCTATGTGTATCTGACACTGGAGTCACACCTACTCCTGACTAGACCTGTGGGCGAACTCCATTCGGGGTATTCTTGGTGGCCCTGTCAGCCCAGTGACCAGACACCCAGAGTCACAACAACTCCGACAAGACTTGTGGGCAAGGTCTGCCCAGGGTCTGCCCGGAGGCCCTGCCTGCCCACTGACCATAACCATGACACATGCACAGACACACACTGCTCTCTCACATCATGCGCACACACACACACACACACGCACACAGTGACGGACAGAACAATAATGGGCAGAAACGGAACACTGTTGCAGATACTCCTTTTAACCAGGTGAAAGGGGCAGCACCAGCACTTAATGCCCCAGGACCGGCAATCATGCTTAGCTGATGCTGGGGAGGATTGTTATAATAGGTAGGGAAAGATGGCTGAATCTGAAGTTGCCCCTCAAACAAAAGCTGATCATGCAGAGGGAGAATAAGTGATGTGTAGATTCTACATCTCTTCTCCCTGCTGTTTACAAGGTGGAAAACCTTTCAAGCTATCAGTCTTTTCTGTAAACCTGACTGCTGTATTGTCTGAGATTGTAAAGAAGACAAAACAGGGAAAACAGCAAGAAGGAAAACTAATCATGGCTTAAGTGGCCACTCTGCGAGAGGCACATATCCCTGCTGTTCTACAATGCTTGCCCAAATGGAGCTGTGTTACTCATGTTCACACAACAAGGGTTCAGTTCAGAGAACAAATGGGACAGTACCCTCAATTAATCAATTTATTTGCTTTTGCAAGTGTGAATGAAATGGGAGGAGGTGCTCTTCTTGACCCTGAAGATAGTACGTATTTTTTGAGTCATTTTCTGCTGCAAAAAAATAAGAACAATCATATGCCTACAGATGCTATTGAATAATTTTGACAATCTTTAAATCCATTTGCAGATTTGCAATTGTAAAGGAACCTCTACCATGCATTTTCTTTAGGCACTGCCTTCTGTTACAGCCAATAGCTGAAGCTGGACAGTTTCCAATTTTACATTAACATTTACAGCATTTATCAGACGCCCTTACTTACAATCAGTAGTTACAGGGACAGTCCCCCGGAGTAAGTTAGGGTTAAATGTCTTGCTCAGGGACACAATGGTAGTAAGTGGGATTTGAACCTTGGTCTTCTTGTTAATAGGCGAGTGTGTTACCCACTAGGCTACTACCACCCAATTTTGAAAATTGAACTAACTACTTGGTCTACAATCCTCAACATTGTCCATTTGTGCTTCTTCAAAAAAGATTAAACACATTTTCAAACTCCAATCAGCTTCGAAACCTGTATATTGGAAGGACCTGGCTGATTCAGTAAAACTACATTCAGGCTTGTTGTTTTTTTCAGTTTTACCATGGTGTCATTACCTATGTCATGAAACTGTCTTCCACAGCCTCACCTTGGTAGCAGAGTTTGGCTGCTCCTCACAGGGTTTTTAGCATCTTAGACAGCTGTTTTTCTTTCTCTCTTTGTGCAACCTTTGCTGGACAACGTAATTAAATCTGGGGGCCAGTGGGGGCCACATTACATAACATTGAAGTTTTAGATGGACAGTCTTTTAATGTTAAGAACATTTTTGCTTGTTTTGTTTGGAGAACATTCATCCAACCTAATCAAAATTCTTCTTCAAATGCAAGCTTTTCAGCTTTTTGACATTTCACAGAAGGTAAACTGGATAGCCTAAATGACATGTTTATTAAATAGCATCTGTTAACCTTGATAGATTTCCAAAAATAATGCATTACAGTACATGTTTATTTAGTCCTTTGTTTTGTAGAATGTTTAGATTCCAAACATGGACACAAAATCACTTGTATGTGAGATACTATTTAAATGTGCTCACCCAGGGTTATTTGGTGCAGCCATTGAAAAGCATGTAAGTACAAAGGCCTAAAGTAACACCTCTCATTATACACCAGTTCTGTACTCTTAACTTCAGAGCAGAGTGAGGAGCATGGTTCCTTAATCCATTTGAAACAGCAGCTAAACCTGATTAAATGCAATTGGGTTCTGAAAACTCAGATGGAAAGGAAACTCCATTGAGATAAAATGGAGGTCAACACCTCTTCAGCTCCAGTTCAAGTTAACTAAGCCCCAGTTGTTCCAAACAGTCATTAGTACATGTTTTCAGGAGAGAGGGATGCATCCCCTTTTTCAGTAATTATGTGAGGATTTCTAATATGTTTAGCTTTTTACTTAGCACAGTCAGATCTCATTGTTTTGTTTTTGCCTCCATTCTCTGAATTCTAATTGCATTCCCCATCCCCATTATACAATTGTCACTTTATCCTTTTAACATATTTTTACATATCTCTCTGTAGCTGCCTTTGGAGGAATATGATAGGAATAAACCAAGTTATGATTGAAATTATCAATAAATTACAGAAAAGAGAGATAAAATAAAATTTCGGCTGGCTACCCAACCAAACACTCCTCTCTGTTGTCTGTTGATGTGGTACCTTTAAATTTTTAATAATTCAACTCCTCTCTCTTGCAATTTGAAGTCAGTGTTCTGCGGCTGCATGACTCACTTTGCACTCCCTGTCTCAAATAAACTACATTCTCCTTTCACTCAATGTCAGGCACATACAAGAGTCCACAATGCTGATCAGATTTTGATTGATATTTGAATTTGGATGCTGCCTGGTGAATTCTATAGAGGTTGAGGTGCTACACATGAAAGGACTGGGCTGCACTAGCCACTGCCTTTGACATTGGGAATAATGATCTCAGTGTGGACGCTAGTCGATTTCCACATAATGGATTTTCATGCCTATCCTGTGGTAAACAGAATGATCTGGAATGAAATTCATTAAGTGAGCAGCTCGAAGGAATCTAAATATAAGGAGCTTGCCAAATAGTTCTGGGCAAAGAGGAAGAATAATGAAAGGGATTTTTGGGCTGTCATTTGGGATGTGTTTAAAAGTTTGCTTATTGTTGGTTTTTATTCCTGTGCATTGTCATGGTGAAAGTGGACTTGAGTTAAAACATTCTATCAAAACAATATCTCAGATTCATGCATTACTTTCTGAAATATGTACAATAAAATATTTATGCAGTGAATTTATACTGTTTTTCATATATGTATAAGACCTAAGTTCATGTATTTAAAATCTACCTAAATATAGTTAAAGTATGCTTTGTCTAAGACAGTCAATAGGGTATGTAATTGTATGTGTGCATATGTAAGATGATGAATATAATTACCCTTCTTCCTGAGGTTCAAATTAGTGTGCCAAATATGACATTTCTGCATGCATTTTTCCAAAAATATGACATGGTTTTAATTTGTTTTTTAGAGGCACTTTATTTAGGGATTATTCTTTCATTTTTAAATAAAGCAGTATTTTAAATCCATTTTTATTTAGTTTTAAAGTTTTCACAGACTACACAGCTAACCAAGACAACAAAAAAGAGATGACATTGTGTTCCATATAGTTTCAAATGATGTTTCTTTTAAAATAAAATGGTTCAGCTCATGAGAAAACTAATGTCAGAGTATGATGTCAGACCGATTTATCTAAAATGTTAAGATCACTTCTAAAGGTCTGGGTTGGGAGGAAAGAGCAGAATTTGACCTTTTGTTGAAGATTAAAAGGTGGTATTTTTTTTTCTTTTGCTTTGGGACAATACCTAATATATACAGTATTGTATATAACAATGTTTTAAACTAAGAATGTTTTCAAAACAAAATAATAATAATACTTGTTCAAGAAGTGTAAATCAAATTACTATATTGGTTACAATTGGATTTACATACTACAACACACTAAAGCATAATTTCTAATGGATATACTAGCACAAAGGCTGGGATTTTGTAGGATTATATTCACTCTATGATGATTATACCAATCTGTGCTGATGGTTTTCCATATAAGTATAAACATTGTACTGATGTAAACAATTTAAATCAATTGATGAAAAAAAAAAACATTTTATTTATTTTTTTTACCTCAGCCTAAAACATTGCACTGTACTATACATGTGATAATGGAAGGTATGAAGTCAGCATTGATTGATTGCTTCTACTGTAAACTAAATTAGTCTGCAGTCAAACAGCAAATGGAGGAGATCAAGGGCTGTACAATAAGAATGTCAGAATGTCTCCACTGCTCTCTAACCTCAGACTGCTGATTAGCAGGTCCCTTAGAAAGTGCTCTTTTGTCTCTATGTAATAAAAACAATACAATTGATTTGCAGCCTTTATGTACAAGCAGAGGTTTACTGTCCCCCATTAAGTAAACAAAGCCTTTAACAAGACCACCCCACCTCACCTCCATTTGAAAAAAGATTTAGGGAGCAGCAGGTGAAAAAAACTAAGAAGCATTTGGCTTGTGTGTTGTGGAGATTCCACTTTGTAATTTATGGGCAGCGGGTGACTATTGATTGCTGGGGGAGGGAATGAGAAGGGGAGGTAAGGGGGTGGTGGAGCTGCAACCAGGCCCACAGCTTTCTTCATTTCTTGTCCCAGAGACACCTGGTGTTAATCATCCAGAGGGCATCCTCTCTCTCCCAAGGCAGCACCCCAGCCACCATTGATTGTATTTGTTCTCTGCTACCTGCCTCATTTTTCACTCTGACAACTGCAGTGTTTTCTGAACACTCAATCTTACTGGGGTGTTGTGCCGGGTGTTTAGGCTTACATGCTGAATGTATTATAATCACCTGGTGAATACAGATATTTATCAGTATCTTAACTGGCATGTCCTCCATTGGACGTCTTTTTATCAATAATGCATTTAATGAAGATAAAATAATGTTCTCTAATACTTTTATATCCCCTTCCATTTAATATGTGTATGTGTATATATTATAAATGATGCTACAGCCCCTCAAACAACAGAGAAACAGAGATGCCACAAAACATAGTTTAGACTTTTGGTTCAAGGGTGGAAACTTCTCTCCTCTGAGTGGAGCCTAAAATGCAAAGCTGTGCATTAAATAGGAATCTGGTTGTTTTGAGTCTGCACTGATTTAGTTCAGCCAAAATATTGGTGTGGATGATGCTGTCTCGTACATTGTTACCTCTCTCACCTGGAGACTGCTACGAGCACTGTGAGAATCATGTTCTTTGATTTCATGCTGGATTACACAGGAGTGGACCTTCACCTTGCCACATGGATCCTGGACTTCCTCACTTTAAGAGCACAGTGTGTGAGAAGTCAGGGATGTGTGTAAGACAGGGTCACTTGCAGTACAGGAACTCAACAGGGAATGGTCCTGGCACCTTTCCGTTTTACCATTTACACTGCATTTGTCGCCTACAGTAGTCTCCTTGCTTCTTGCAAACATTGTCTGATGACTCTGCCTCATCACTGATGGGGACAAGTACAGAGTACTGACCAAAACTTTGTGGACTGGTGCCAGCAGAACTACCCTAGGAACAACACTGGAAAAACTAAGGAGGTGGTAGTAGACTTCCACTGGAACAAACATCCTCCACTGAAACCACTGAGCATCCAGGGTATGGACAGTAAGGCTGTGGAGAGATACTGCTACCGTGGTGTTCATATCAACAGGGTGGTAGTAGCCTAGTGGGTAACACACTCGCCTATGAACCAGAAGACCCGGGTTCAAATCCCACTTACTACCATTGTGTCCCTGAACAAAACCCTAAGTTGCTCCAGGGAGACTGTCCCTGTAAATACTGATTGTAAGTCGCTCTGGATAAGGGCGTCTGATAAATTCCGTAAATGTAAATGTAAACAAAAACTGTACTTGACTCAGAACATAAAATGCTTTTTACAAATGAAGAGACTCAGCTCCTTAGGAATGCAAGCGTCGCTCCTGAGAACCTTTTATCTTTTATGATGTGGCCTGCTAAATAGCAGCATCTCTGCTGGGGTCAGAAAAGGGCTGATCTGCTGAGCCAACTCTGTTCTAGGATGCCCTCTGGACCCAGTGGAGGCAGTGCGTGACAGGAGAATCCCAGCTAGATAACATTTACTCCCACCTCATGCACCCCAGACTCTGACAACACTGAGCAGCTCCTTCAGTGACCGGCTCCTGCATCCAAAATGTGGGAAGGAAAGTTTCAGAAGTTCTTTCCTTCCAACCATAGTCATACTTTACAACAAAGTCTTTGCAGCTGACCACACATAAATAGATTACATAGATTAACACACACATCTAATACTCCAGAGTTTTTGTAATGTGCAATATGAAAGTGAAGTGATTGTCATTATGATACACAGAACAGCACATGGTGCACACAACGAAATGTGTCCTCTGCTTTTAACCCATCAGCCTTGTTGAGCAGTGGGCAGTCATGACAGGTGCCCGGGGAGTAGTGTGTGTGGATGGTGCTTTGCTCAGTGGCAACTTAGTGGCACCTTGGCGGACCGGGATTCTGATTACGGGGCCGCTTCCTTAACCGCTAGGCCACCACTGTCCCCTAATATACAATATGCGTATATATCCACTCTGTAAATATATACATGCATACATTTCTATGTGTACATATATACTTTTTTATTTATCTAGGTTTACTCATTAGATTGTTTTATAGTGCACTTTTGATACTGTACTTTTGGTATAGTTTTTCTATTTATTTTTGCTGCTCATATCTTCTACTGTCCACTTTCTTCTGTGACTATGCAAATGTCCCACTTTTAGGAATAATAATGGATAATCTTATCTGATCTTATCTTAAGCGGTTGAGTGCTGAGTCCCCGTTCAGCACGTGTTATATTGTGTTATTAACAGTGCTGTGCGTTACACTTCATGAATTAAACAATCTAATGTGAATTCACATGTTGTGGGTGGTTAAGTGAGTCCAAGTTAATGTTTGCAACTTATTGTGCCAGCACATGCTGGAAAGTGTGAAGTGCTGTGACATTGTTAGCCTGGCATCCGTGATGTTGCAACAGCTGATACACGCGCACATAGATACACATACATTATTATATAACTGTTTCTTCCTTGTTTTTACCTGACACATACACAGACATTGTCACAAAATTGAATGTTTTCTGGTTGTAAGTTCTCATTTTTGAAACTCCTCAGTTACTCTGTTACTTTGTTAGGTCCACAGTGTGTATGTGTTCTTGTGCTTGAAAAATGTCTGCATTTATGAAGACATTTCATTGATCTTTATTTTGATCATGGGGAGTTTTTTGCAATTTTGGTGGGGATGTAATATTGCCTTTTACCTTAAATATCTCTATCCATTATACATCTCTATCAATTCAGGGCTGCTAATAGCAAATGGATAGAAAAGAAGAGTCAGCAGAGCCAATGTTCATCGATCTGTCCATGCCACAAGCTAACATTTAAGTGGCAGCCAGAGATTTATGAGTGATTTGTCCATGGTGAGAGCATCTCTATTCTACACTTATGAATGCATTGGAGTGGATCATTGATGTTATGAGAGGTCACCAGTACTTTTATTTTGCCCAGATACAGAATAGTGTGTGGGTGACTTCCGAAGTTTGAATTATCTTAATGTGAGGAGCTGATTTTATTATTTAAGATATTGTAATGGTTTAGTGGCTTTGGTACAAAATCAGAAAATAGGCTAATTTAAACTGCTAATGTTATAAAGTAGAGAATGCAGACCCTGCTTGTTTTTTTCCTGTCAAGGGACATGCTGAGCTAGGTTATTACTGTCAAAGGCCAACACTTGCAGTTGACAAGATGGATCAAACGTAGCATTAGAGTAGACAGGCATCTGATTATAAATGTTAATGATTGGGGTTAGACAGTTTAATGTGCACTTCATATTGGACACAGTTTAAATAAAATACACACATGCACATACACAATGACACTTTGCCTAACAGTTTGCAAATGCACAACTCTCTCTAGGTGCACACAATATGAGAGAAAGATAAACAAATTAGCCCTTTGTCATTCATGCATTATTTGAGTGGCATTGGTCTTTCATTACTGTCATTACATGCCACTTGCTTCACCTCTGTAGGGTAATTTCTCATCCTCCCTCCTGACCCTTTCTCTCTCTGTGCCACCCACTCCTCTTGCTACCACAGTCATGAGACCTTAGCAACTGATTGCCTGCTTTCACAGCAATTACTGATAATTGAGCTCCATGGATCTGGGATCTGTGTGCATTTCCAGTAGACATGGTGATACGTCCATCTCTGCCAGATGTTGGTGCTGGTGAGTTTTTTTATGAAACCACTTCCCCCTCTCACGGGGAGCTTATATTGCTAATAATAGTGCAGCACAAATGGAATAAACTCAATAAAAAAACTCAAATTTATACAACACAAAAACACTGCTACCACCGGGACACATGAGGAAGTTCAGTTTTTTAATGAAGAAAGAAATTAAAACTTATCAGAACTAACTAATGCATTGGAATTTCATTAAATCACCTTTGTGATTTATCAGATCGTAAGGCTTGACATTAATGTATAATGTATATTAATGTATTGATGATCCCATATGCCCATGTTTTAAGACATGACTGGATCAGGGACAAAAGCATGACAGCATCACGTTCATGCATTCTTATTAGAATTCCTGCTGCTCTTCTATTTGGATCAATGCTGCCTAATAATGCTGTCTGACATTTAGAAGACACACTACTACACCCACCCCTACTGCTCTGTCTGTTTCAGACAGGTCTGCTTACTGAATGAATATTAACACTTTGACTTGTTGAGGAGGATGTCACCAATCTATCAACAGGTGTCTTTATATTATGCATTATTGTATTGTATCTCCATTCATTAATTTGGGGCATGACATTAAATCAGTCCCCTCACAGGGAATACAGGAAACTCTAAATATGTTCAGGATGCTGCCTGTGATTTATGGCCATTTACGAGCATGGCTCGTGAAGCACAAAAAGGATGAGATAGAAAATAAAGTAATAACTTCTTTAATAAATTTGCTAAACCACAAACTTTTTATTCCTTTTGGAATAAGACTAACATAAGAAAATGTGGAAAAAGTGATTCGCTATAAATCGTTTCTGGATGCACTGTAAGTGTGCTGTTTAACATCGCTGTTGCACCTTTTGACTAAACGTAATTGAGTTAGTAATACCAAGCTTTTTTGTTATAATATTTTTGTGAACCTTTCAAACCTTGACAGTTTGATATCCAATGTTTCATTTGTATTTCTTCCTATCCTTGTCTGTTTCTTGAAGGGAGAGCAACTTTTATAGGTTGGTGGAAGGGACAGTCTAATTTCCAATCATGCATTGACAGATCCCTGTTCAACTATTAGATTTCACACAGAAAAAGGCTCTAAATCCAGTTTCTATTGTTTGCTTTCAATTTTTTTTAAACTTTTCATGAAACGGCAATGAAAGGGAAATAGACGGTTTAGTTCTAGGCTCTCTCTACCTAATGGAAAATGCTTGTAATCCACCATCTCTGTATATGAGCCAGAACTATCCACTACACACTGGGGCTGGATTGCAGCCAGATCGCCTCCACCCCAGAGTTGTCTGTAAGAGCTGTCCAGCATGCAGTGCTTCTGAAAAAGGATTACGATAGCGGTCCCCTTAGAGGAAACACCGATTCCTGATGTGAAACAGGATCCCATCTCCCTCAGCCATCTTTGTGGTGCACAGAGTTTTGTTGTGACTAAAGTGTTAAAATATTCTCATACTTTTAAGATTAATGAGTTCTAAATTAATTATTTTGTGCTGAGTAAGGCAGAGAAACATTACAATCCAAGTGTGAGTCTTCTGTTCAGTAAGGTTTCTTTTAGAGAGGATAAAACATTTTTTGCATTAAAGCTTTTTTTTCCCATTTGCAACTGGATGTAGCATGAGAGAAAACCCACTATGTTTAGTTGTACTCCATTGCTCAGTTTACTGGGATTTTTTTCCCCTTCAACTGGATTTTACTCTCCATTTGTAAATTCACCCCATTGTGTCCCATCAATGCATCTTACCTTGAACTCTCACTAAAGTGCAGACTGAAAAGGTTGAGGGTCCTGAATTAACAACCAACCAACTAGCCAATGGTGCAGTGCTGCTGGCTTTGAAATCCAGTGGGTTTCTGCTGCAAATGCTATTTTGTTAATTCAGAGTGGAAAATCCTTTAGATGTTCCCTTATAGTAATTCAGTGTCTGTATAAACACACCACCACCATCATTCCATAACTCCCAGAATTCTGCAGTTCACTGGTGTAAGCTTGGCAACACGTTGAATCTTCACATGTTATATGCTGCATACAAATGGGACACCCCTTCAAAATCACACTCCCTATTCACTGGTGTGTTTTTAATTAGAGCACAAGGAGTATGAGGGTTTGTTTGGAAGCTGATAAGATGTGGATAGAAGAAAGTAAGAGAAAAGAGTCTGTCTGTCATAAGAAAAGATGATTGACTGCAATGGGCAGTTCAGGCGGAGTAGACATAACCAGCCGCACTTGACGCTCATTATCCCGTGAGAATCACTATCCGTGATGAGGGAGCGTGTTGAGGAACCCACAACCCAGAACTGTGATAGCAGACACGCCCAGTGCACACTAGGGAATTGGGACTTATCAGGGCACCTGCGGCTACACTTGACATGACGAGCAAACACAGACATACAGTCAGGGACATAACAAATGGGACATAGGAGCAGAAACTCCAAAGCGATGCGACAACACTGGCTAACCGTTTATTACAAACAAGGATATTGAAAAAACAAAACACACACAAAGCAGGTCTGGGCAGTCTAAGTTAGTCTTGTCTTCTGATCACAAGCCTTCACTTCACAGCACTTCCTTCTTGCTTCACACCAACACTCTCTTCACGTCACCAACAACACCCTCTCTTCGTAAACAACACCCTCTCCTCACACGACATCCTCCTCTTGTCCCAAAGCAGGCGTCATTTTGAGTCCTCTTCCCTATTACAGCCCACCAATCATGGCAGGAAGTGGGAGGAGTCCAATCATGGGCTGATGAGGAGCCACAGAGAGGGAGACAGAAAGTGAGAGAGACACACACACAAACAGAACATACCCATACTCTGCCATGGGACGTCACACCCCCACACCAAAAATCAACATACTATGTTGATTCACCCAAAATGCCTAAAAGGCCCGTGATAAGGAGACAGCTAAAACATTGTCCGTCCCACGTTTGTATTTGATTTCTAAATTGAAACCGTGTAAAACCAAGGACCAGCGCATAATACGCTGATTTGTGTTTTTTCATCCGTGATATAATTTGTGTTTTTGAAGTGTTGTAATGCTAAAATCAGTGCTAAAGCCTCCTTTTCGATGTTGCTGTAGTTCACCTGATGTTTTAAGAACTTTAATCAACTCCATCCGCATCTTCCTGTAACAGCACAGTCCCAGCTTCAAACAGCACTGGCATCCACCTCCAGTTTGAAAGGGCGCTGGAAGTCAGGAGCAGCAAGAACAGGGGTACTGCAAAGAAGGGTATTCTTTACCTAGGCAAGTCACAGTGGCTTTGCTGAACTCACACTTTGCTAAATTCAAAGTCAGCGATGCATCCTGCAGCCGCTTGAAAACAGCAGTCAGAGTGTGGATGTGCTCAGACCAAGTGGACGAATAGACAATAATGTCATCTAAATAAGAGTCACAGTTTTTAATTCCACAAAGCACTTTAGACATTAGACTGTGAAAAGTCACTGGCGCATTACGTAACCCAAAAGGCATAACCGTATATTGTAAGAAATTATCCAGTGTGACGAAAGCAGAAACTTCAGAAGCTTTGGGAGTCAACAGAACTTGCCAGTAACAAAGAAGTCTAATTTACTGACAATACGAGCCAAACCAACCCTATCAACACAATCTTCCATTCGGGGCAATTGAAATGAATCTGGTCTAGTTACTGCATTTACGAACTGTACCATCAGGCTTAGGTACTAACAGACAGGGACTACTCCATAGACTACAGCTTGGCACAGAGAACCAATGTTCCAACAAATAATCCCCCTCAGACTGCATTACCGTACGCTTAGTGGGATTTAGGCTGTACGGGTGCTTTCTGATTGGGGCATGTTCTCCAACATCAATTTCATGCTTTAACACTGTAGTACATGACAGAACATCACCAAACAATGTCTTATATGTCCAAATTAACCTCATAACCTGCTCCCGTTCTTTAAGAGGCAAATGTGACAGATGTGCATCTAAGATTTGCTAGATCACACTTGTGTAATCGGGGACACAGGAACATTTCCCAGATGTAACCCATCCTCCTCAGGAGAATATGCATCCAGCAGGGGCATAGAAGCCACAGATAACACAGCAGCTCCTTTTCTCGGTGGATCTACATTGTCCTGTGTTGCATCACTGTCTCTGATAACGTATTTCTTGGGCATGCTCACAACATACGCATTGTACGTTTTTGGTCAGGAGTGCGAATAATGTAATAAGTGTCACTTAACTGGGACTCCACCACATAAGGACCTGAGAATTTTGCTTGGAGAGCAGACCCCATTAGTGGTAATAAAACCAGAACTCCATCACCAGGCTAAAAAGATCGAGAGACTGCTTTCTGATCATATCGGGCTTTCATAGACCCTTGTGCATGTTGTAAGGAAGCGGTAGCACAAGCATTATGAAGCCGTTCTTGAAAGAAACTGACATGATCTAGCACATTAGTAAATGGTTCAGCTGCCCAGGCTTCTTTAAGCAGCTTGAGAGGACCACGCATGGTGTGACCGAACACAAGGTCGGCATGACTGAATCCCAAGGCCTCCTGAACAGTTTCACAAATGGCAAATAACAATATAGTGGGAGACCCTCATCCCATTCTTTAACCGAAGCTAAGCAGTAAGTATTGAACATGGACTTCAGAGTTTGGTGAAAACGTCCTAATGCTCCTTGAGACTGAGGATGGTAAGCACTTGATAACAGATGTTTTATTTGTAATTCTTCCAAAACTTGCTTAAAGAGGCGAGAGAGGAAATTCAAACCTTGGTCCGTTTGTACAAACTTTGGAAGTCCAAAATTAGAAAAGAACTTCACTAAGGTCCCTCACTATATTCTTAGCCTTTTTATTGAGCGTAACGGAACTGCTTCCGGGAAACGTGTGGCACTATATATTATTGTCAGCAAGTATTTAAAACATGTTTTGTTACGAGGAAGTGGACCAACACAATCTAAAATTATCTTAGAAAATGGTTCGGTTAGGAAAGGCACAGGACAGAGTGGTGCGGGTGGAATTGACTCGTTTGGTTTACCAGCCAACTGACAAACATGACAAGAATGACAATATTGAGCAACATCGGATTTCAGGGCAAAAGAAATGGCGCAAAATCTGGTTATATGTTTTCATTACTCCTAAGTGTCCAGACATCACGTTGTCATGCCCTAAACACAGTACCTGAGACTGAAACTTAAGAGGAACCACCACTTGATATACTGAATTCCAACCTACATCATCAGCAGTTGGAGTCCACTAAAACAAAAGACTGCTCAGCACCGGTTTCACGTAAAATGTGCACCAGCAGCTGCGGAAACTGTCCGAGCAAGCACAAAATGTTCATGAACAGAATCAACCATAGTGGGGACACTCACAGAAGACTGAACAAACCAAACCCCTTTTGGTGAGGATTTAGGAGCTGAACAGTGCTTCTTTAAGTTTTGGGCATTTAGCGATGAGGTGGCCGGTCTCTTGACAATAAAAGCATGCACGACCATCACTAAACAAAACAGGTGAAGATCATTTTACAGCATTTATCAGACGCCCTTATCCAGAGCGACTTACAATCAGTAGTTACAGGGACAGTCACCCTGGAGCAACTTAGGGTTAAGTGTCTTGCTCAGGGACACAATGGTTGTAAGTGGGATTCAAACCCGGGTCTTCTGGTTCATAGGCAAGTGTGTTACCCACTAGGCTACTACCAACCTACCACCCAGATGAGTGGCAACAGCTTCCGGGATGCAGTTTTTAAATTCCTCCAAAAAGATTAATTCACGAAGCTGTTCCCCCGATACTGACTTTACTGGAAACACACCACCGGTTAAACAAAGCTTCTTTCTCTCTGGCAAACTCCACATAAGTAATTTGCTCACCTTTCCTAGACTTCCGGAACTTTTGACTGTACTCTTCCGGGACAAGTTTGTACACATTCAGAATTGAAGTCTTTACCACATCATAGTCAGAGCTCTGCTGCACAGAAAGGGAAGAGTAGACTTCCTGAGCCTTTCCCACAAGAACACACTGCACAAACAACTTTAGGCCACTGTAAAGTTGTTGCTACCTGTTCAAAATGACTAAAATATTTTTCCACCTCGTTCTCAGAAAATGGAGGCACCAGTCTAATATGTTGGCCGACATCGAAAGCAGGGGTTTGAGGAGGTGACAGAACAGACTTGGAAGCCACTTCAAGTTCGAGACGTCTCGTTCTTGATGTTCACGCTCAAACTGTCGTTCGCGATCACGTTCTTCCAACTCCAATTGCTTAAGTTGTAACTGGCATTGCTTGAGTTGTAGCTGATGGTCTAGTTCCTTCTCATGAAGCCCATGAGCTTCTCTGTCAGCCCGCAGTTTTGCTGCTTCAAGCTGCATCTGCTTCTCTTGCAGTGACATTTCCTTTAAGTTCACTAGAAAAACTCTCGCCGGACTCTACTGAGCCCTCAGCAGAGAGTGGACTACCGGATTTAAAACACAGTACCCCCTTTTCCACCAACCTGATTTTTAATGCTTTTACTAATAAGTCTTTCAACTTTCTATCGGCCCTGGGAATGCCATAGAAGTCAGCTACACCCCGTCAGAAGGGAACTCAACAAAACCCTAAAAACCTGTTGCCATAGTGACCAGTAATTCTAACCCAACAGCAAAATATAAATTGAAATACTTGGTGAAACTGCCAAAACAATTTAAAAAAATAAATAAATAAAAAAACACACTACACAGACCCAACTACAACGGCATACTGGGTTGTGTACCAAAGAGTCAGTCTGCTCCTGTGGGATTCTACGAACTCCAGCTCCTAACCTACCTAACTTGTCAGCTACCTGAGATCTAGCTAGTCTTCAGGGAAGTTACAAGTTTTAGGCACCTTTAAACACAAGCTTGCAACATCTCCAGTCTGACTGAGACAGAAATGCTCGACGCGTATCTCCCCCCGGATTTCTCCCCAAAAACCACAAACCAAAACAACAAACAAACATAACAAACAGCGCCCGTTGGAAAGTCCCGCCCAAGGCAGAATCCAGCTGGACAGCTCTACCTAACCAGAGTTCACAAGAAAACCCAAATAAACAGACAAAACACCAACTCACCGAGATGAGAACAGCCACCAAGGTCCACAGCCTACACAACATCCTACCTATGTGATAGGAAATCCCAGACGAGCCCCCAAAATTTGTTACGTCCCTGGCCTAGGGTCAGGGACATAACAAATGAAACATAGGAGCAGAAACGGCAAAACGACACAACAACACTTATGGCTAATCATTTATTACAAACAAGTACATTGAAACAACAAAACACACACAAAGCAGGTCTGGGCAGTCTAAGTTAGTCTTGTCTTTTACATTTACAGCGTATTGTCTTCTGGTCACAATCCTTCACTTCACAGCACTTCCTTCTTGCTTCACACCAACACCCTCACTTCGCCACCAACACCCTCTCCTCACACCACATCCTCCTCTTGTCGTATTCTTCTTTTTCTGGTGTTTTATGGCGGTTGGCAAACCAGCTTAATGGTGCATTACCGCCACCGACTGAACTGGAGTGTGGATCAGGATGTATGCATTTATTAATATGATGGGTAAAGAAGGGAAAGGCCATAAGGACAACAAAAACGAAAAAAAAAAAAAAAACCCAAACAAAAAATAAATTACTCACATATATATACATACACATTTGACATTATATTAATAACACCTATATATGATTATTCAGTTAATAGACCCTCTTAATAATAATCAAATGACCAAATGCATTGTTTATTCTATATTATTTTACTTAATTCACATTCTTGAATAAACTTAATAATATCATCATATATCGTATTAGCCGTTTTCCCCAATGACACTATTGCAATGACACTATTATTTATTTTAATTTCTATCCAATTTAGGGCCAATAAAATTGCCAGTAACTCTGTGGTGTATACTGAGAGATGGTCGGTTACTCTTTTCTTAATATAAAACTCACATATTGGGACATATTGCTGCACCTGCACATCCTGTTTCAGGATCTTTGGATCCATCTGTAAATACAACCTGTGACTGTGGGAAATGATCCTCAAAATACTTATGCACTATATACCATTTTGGAATGTTATTAAAATTATCTTTTAGTTCCTGCTGAATGCTAAAATCTACTACTGGCAAAGGAAATAACCAGGGAGGAATAGGAGAAAGTGGGACTGTGTTACTATACTGCAATTGATGTAGTCCTACGATTCTTGCTTTCGCATCGCCTATCCACCCAAAACTTTTGTAATTTGTTTCATTGTGTTCCCAGCACTCTTTTAATATACTTTTGACAGGATGTTTTTCATTTTGTTCTTGGATACTAACCCAATATGCCATCATTAATTTTATCCTTCTGATCTTTAATGGCAAACCCCAAGGAACCTAACAACTTTTACTTGCTCCAGTTGTTGCCTGTATAGATACAAGGAAAGGGGTGAAATTTTGTGTCGCCTAGAGAAACAAATAACCTGTGTTTTTGCAATAGATAATTTAAATCCCCATTTATTAGTCCATTTTTCCACTTCATCAATTGCAGCTTGCATTTTCTTATTGACATATGGTATTCCGGCCTCTAATCCACAAAGCCCCATCATTGGTATATAAAGATTTCCCTATGTTTTGTTCAACCTGAGAGAATATATCATTAATCATTATATTGAATAATAATGGACTACACACACTACCTTGTGGAGTACCATTCTCTACAGTATAAACTCTGGAATATTCTTCACCTACCCTCACTTGTATCTTCCTATTAAGTAAAAAGTCCAAAACCCAATTATATGTTCTACCATTAATTCCCACAGATTTTAATTTTATCAATAGTATTTCCTTCCAGAGCATATCATATGCCTTCTCCACATCAAAGAAGACTGCAATTACTACTTCTTTGTAGGTCTGTGCTTTCCTTATATCTGACTCAAGACATAATACAGATTCCATAGTATTTCGACCCTTATGAAACCCACTCTGATATGGAGATAAAAGATACCTGCTTTCCAGGAAGTACGTAATTCTTTCTGTAATTATCCGTTCCATGATTTTGCATAAATGCGAAGTCAAGGCAATTGGTCTGTAACTAGAAGGATCTGTTGGGTCTTTCCCTGGTTTAAGAATTAGGTATTAATATTGCTTGTTTCCAGATTGAAGGCAGATGTCCAGTGACCCAAATTTGGTTAAACAAAATGAAGATTATTTCTAATGTGTTCTCTGTCATGTGTGCCAGCATTTTATAACATACCCCATCCTTCCCTGGAGTAGTTTGCCGAGCATTAATTATTGCTCTTTTTAACTCAAACATGTTAAGAGGCATATCTAAAGGGTTTTCTGACACCTCGTCTTTTTGTAAAATATTAGGGAGTTCCATTAAGGTTCTATTCCTACTCTGTCTGGCCTCTAATGACAGATTATCAGAGCTATGGACTTTCAAAAATGTCTGAACTAAAAGTTCTGCTTTTTCCTGATTGCTAACAGCCATTTTATCTCTATTACTCATCACTGGTAACTCATAATTACATATATATATACATATATAGCCCTTTGATCCTCCTCTTGAAGAGTCACAAATCTTTTTTCACAAATTTCCTTACAAACGTCCCAATTTACATTCTCTAGTTTCCATCTGGGAATTCCATTTCCTTTTTTGAAACATATTTCTGTACCAACGTTAATCATTATCGGGTAATGGTCACTCCCTACAGTATTATCTTTTAATACACCCCAAGTTCTAATCCCTGCTATTGAACTAGATACAAATGTTAGGTACCGCTTCTGTATTATGTATATTATTATATTGCGTTCCTTCTCCATTATTAATACATACTAGATATTTGTTATCAAAAAATTCTTCAATAAGTAGGCCATTTGCATCAGTACTCTTACTCCCCCATAGTGAATTATGCGAGTTAAAATCCCCACACCATATTACGCTATTTTGTTGTGATCCCACAGCCTCTTCTAAAATGCTTTGACTCAGTTTTTCACATGGATTATAATAATTTATTATATCTATACAACCTCTTTCAGTCCAAATCTTACGTCTAATTGATTCTATCTTATATTTCATACCGTTCTGTATAAATGTTGCTATTACTTCTCCTTTGCCAAATTCTCTGTCCCTTCTAACTACATTATAACCGTTTATACGGTTTCATCCATGTCTCCTGTATACATATTACATTTGATTTGTTTGCTAAATCATCTATATATTTCTTAAACTCTTGACCATTTGCAATTAGGCTTCTTGCATTCCACTGTAGAATAGACAACACCATTATGATGATTCACCCCATGTCTGAGAGGATTGGGTTTCTTCATTAAGGATATCGCTGACTGTTTCCCAGGGCAACTCTTTTACATTTAGATACTTCTCTGCTGATTTGACAATTATTTTGATCCTTTTCGTCTCTGCAGAACAATTTATTATTTCCGCCATAAACAATACAAAATCATTCTTCTTCACTATCAGAGGCTCTTCTTTCAACTTATCACATCCTTGACATTTTCCCATTTCTTTTTGAACACTTTCATTTTTTTTTACCATTTTTACATCCCCTGAAACCTTTGCCGCCTCTGTATAGCTGATTCCCTGAGTCACCTTAATTCTTTGTACTTCAGCCTGCCTCTTGCTAACTTCACAGCCACGATATGCTGTGCTATGCTGCCCTCCACAATTACAGCATTTCAGTTTGGCACCCTCTTCACATTTACCATACTCATGTTCTCCACTACATTTACCACATCTCTGTTTTCCCTTGCACACCGCTGCTACATGTCCAAACCTCTGACATTTAAAACATCTAAGCGGTGGAGGTATGTATAACCTCACATTGTAACACATGTATCCAATGTATATGTTTACTGGGAGAACTCCCCCCTCAAAGGTGATCATAATCGAGGTACTATCATTTAAACTTCCTGTTTGATTTTAGACGTTTACTTTCTTTACATTTGCATTTATTATGTTTTGTTTCACATCTTCTACCGAAATATTCACTGGGATTCCTGTAACAACTCCTTTTATAAATTTCCTGCTGTTGGCCATAAAACATTCCACTTTCTTTCCATTTATCCTGCTCATTTTGATTGCTTTCTCTTGCTGTTTTGAGTCTCTACAAATAATCAACAATATTCCGTTTTATTTCACCAATTTCTTTATTTAGCGCTTTTGTCAACTGTATTGGATTCATACCTTCAAAAAGTCTCCATCATGCATAAGTTTTGCAAACACTTTGTATTCCTCTTTCGATTCTTCTACAGTTGATCCCCTGTCAGAGTTACTTTCATCCGATTTACTCTGTCGCTTCTTTTTCTGTTTATTATTCCTAACCATATCCCATTTTTCTCGCCACCTACTTCCATCTCTCCTGATTCATTTCCTGATTCGTCACTTCCCTCAGCATACTCCTGTCCATTCACAGTCGAGTTGTTGCCAACCGCCTTGCAATCCAATCGTCTTGCCATCCTCCCCCCTTCCGGAAATGTCCTTCTCCCAGAGGCTTACGAATCTCCTCCTCTTGTCCCAAAGCAGACGCTATTTTGAGTCCAATTCCCTATTACAGCCCACCAATCATGGCAGGAAGTGGGAGGAGTCCAATCATGGGCTGATGAGAAGCCACCCTGCAACATTACAGAGAGAGAGAGAGAGAGAGAGAGAGACAGAAAGAGAGAGACATACACAAACAGAACATACCCATACTCTGCCACAGGATGTCACAGGGCGGAGCCGGCACGGACGTGACAGGGGAAGTGCATGATAGGCACAGAGATGTCAGCTAATTTTATTTGGAAAAGAAAGTTATTTTTCCAAAGATTTCTCAATAAACTTTAGCTTGCAAATAGACAATTGCCAGACTATCAAATATCTTAACTTATTTTGGCTGTTTATATCTATTCAGTTCTGTGTTGTGTTTTAGTATCTTCTGTTTCTTGCTGATGCCTGAATACATTTTAAAATACGTATTTAGTTTTACTGATAGTGATGCCTTATGTTATGTTTCTGTGATGCTTGAAGGAAATACATATGGGATGCTGAAAGAACATATTTTTTTATCTCTGCATCTGTCAATTGCATTGTTTTATTTGAAACTTTGCCATTCCAGATGGTCAAGAAGAGTTGAAATATAAAAATGAATTGCCATGTTTGGTGCAATTTCTTCATGAATGCCGACTTACCGGTTTCTTCTTTTCTTTCTTTTCCTTGTTCTCCCTATGCTTTGCTATACAGGTAAGTCCTATTGCCTTTCATTTTTGTAATCTGAAAAAATATATATTGTTTGATTCCTATTTAGTCAAATGATGTTGTAAAACTTGGGAGAATTGTAAAAAACTCTCTCTCAACACAGAAAAGCACTGCATTAAAACACTCCCACCTGATGTTACCTAGCAGAAAGAGGCATGGCACAATAGAGGTCAAAAGAATGAACAGTTTCTAATTTATTAACACCAGTAAATTATTATTGCAGTTACATGTACATATTGTGTGTAAATGATACAGAGAAAACCAAAAATAAAAGAAAGGAGAAAAGATAAGAAAAGCCTGAACCAATCTTCAGAGACATCACCTGATCAAGGAGAAAAATAGATAGAGGAAGACGTTACATTACTTTGAAGACGCTTTTATTCAAAGCGACTTATTTGAAGAAGACACCAGCAATTCTCGTTCGATTTCTATAGATTTTGAGTTTACAAAACTAAGAGTCCTGATAAGGCCTAAATTGTCAGAAAAAGAACATGTTATTTATTTATTTTTGAAAATTTTGTGCAGTGTGTACGCATGTGCGTGTGTAAGTGTTAGATTTGTCTGAAATATTTTTTGAATAAGTGGGTTTTCAACTGCTTCTTAAAGGTGGTAGTAGTCTCGGCTAGTCGAATGGAGCAGGGCAAGTTGTTCCACAAGCCATGGACAACAAAGGAGAATAGAGTTGAGAGAATAGAGTTGAGACCCTGTGAAGAGGGAATTTTCATTCTCATTTTATTTGCAGATCTGATCTGAGAGAGCGTGCAGGAGTGTAGCTAGCTAGTAGTGTGTCGATATAAGAGGGTGCACTTCCATTTACAGCCCTGTAGACGAGCATCAAGGATTTGAACTCAATGCGAGCAGCTACCGGGAGCCAGTGGAGATAGGTGAGAAGAGGCGTGACATGGGTGTATTTTGGCTGATTTGAAGATGAGATGGGCTGCCATATTTTGGACCATCTGGAGTGGTTTTATGGTGACTGCAGAGGCTCCAGCCAGGAGAGAGTTACAATAGTCGAGTTTCGAGATGACCTTTGCCTGGACGGGGAGCTGCGTAGCCTGTTTCCCCTCAGTTCCCGATGGAAAAGAAAATGGTCCCAAGACCACAAGTGAACATTATTTTATACATTTGACTCCCAGGAAGTTGTCACAGACCAAACAAAATGTGTTGTTTCTGTCCTGTCATGTCCCCAGTGTCTTCCGTCTGCGGCAGACAAAGAGAGCGGGGGATCTCAAAACACATGGCTGGTGCTTCACACCTTTTGTTTGGGGGAAGGCTGCTAAATGCAGTGTAATGCCGTTTGACAAAGAAATGGAGAACAAAGAGGTGATGGGCCTCTCCGCAAGACAAAAGCTGCAGAAACATTGTGGGCCTGCAGAATGTCCCATCTGTACAGTGTCATGATTTTTTGGGAATGAGGTTAAAATTTTCAGTTATTGGACAAGTGTACTTACAATTGGACTGTACAGCATGAAGAGTTGCATAGCCTATACATAAATAGATTGTGTTGCCTGCATGAAGCAAAGGCACGTTCATATTTGATTTTCTAATTTCTGATTTTGTAGTATGTGGCCTGAACTGATGTTATGTTTGGCATTGTGAATACTTTATTGTTGCCATGCTTAGGGATTCTCAGTTGTAGCTCCCCATGGTTAATGTTTTCAGGTTATTTTAAAGGTAAGGACAGGAGAATTTAAGAAATACTAAAGACAAAAAAGGCAAATACAATAAGGCTCGATGCAAGAAAGCATTTTTATAATTGCATGCAATTATTTTGGCAAAAGTAAATGCCAAAGCAGACGCTATATTCCAGAAATAACCATACCTTTAATAATTCTTGATATAGAGGTTTGTTAGCAATTTTTCTGATTCTGATTCTTGTTACAGCTATTTAGTCAGTTGGGCAGTAATGGAGACACTTTTATTTCAGAATTGCATCCTACAAGCAATACAAAATTAATGGGCATTATGATTAGAGATTCATTAACAATTTCTTTACAATCATGTGCCTGCAGATTTTGTGTTGGTGGACCAGGTTACTAGTGATTGGAGGTGTACTCGTCCATTAGTTTTTGTATTTTTTTTTTCGTGAGTCTATCTGTCTCATTGTTTTCTTTTTTATGTCATTAGTTTCCCTGTTAAAATATGGCAGCAACTTGTCTTTCAGGAGAGCCTGTAGCTGTTAGTCTCATTGGAGGGGTTCTTTATTACACATCCAATCCTCCCTTTCTGTCAATCTTCATTGTGGCCCCCCTTCCTCTCGCTCGGCTTTCTTTGTTTCTTTTTTTCACTCAGTCAGTTTCAATCTCTCTGCTCTCTTATATTCACAAGCTACCTCTCCCTTTTTCTTTTTCTCACCCTCTGCTTCCTCTTTCAGGCACAATAAGAAGACATCTCTTTTTTCCATTCCTTTATTCCATTCTGTCTGCTTTTGTTCCCTTTGTGTTCACAAAAGAATCCCAGCATCCCCCAAAACACAAAAACACAGAATCACACACAAATACAAAGGTGTACTAGGACTGTGATGTTCTGCATGTTGTTCATGCTTGGACTATAGTATGGTCAGGTTTTTGGTGCAGACCCTGTGGTTTCCTCTGATTTACATCATCAGTCCCTGTATTTAAAATGCATGAGCCTATTTAAATTCATGAGGTCATTGGCTGAGGCTCTGTAATTGTGAGCCTTCACACATTGAAAACTAGCTCCCCATTTACTTTCAGCTGTGCAGAATTAATGTTGTTGCATAAGTGCATCCAATTGACCTGATCAATCAGATGCTGGATTAAAATGTGTAACAAACAATAAAAGAGGTGAAAATTTTAATCTAAGAAGATTACCGCTAAGGAGCGGTAAATGAGTGATGAATGTACTTCTCTGCACCAACAGCTAGAAGATGAAGACATACAAAATAAAAACATTTTTGAGTGAGAGGTTGTTGTAACCTAAATATCATGCAGATTTTTTTACATTAAAAAAGCATGTCTGATAAATACTGTAAATGATTGATAGAACGGTACCTCCACTTTTTACTGCTCTAAAGACCCTGCTATTTTGGGTTCATTAAATTTATCTTTCCTCCCCTTCACAAGCCATTGCAATCCAATTAATTTTAAATAGGTCTAAAATATTATCCTTTTCACTTTGTTCAATAAGAAGAATGCAGCAGTCACATTTTGCTAGCTGGATTGTACAGTAGAACAGTTAGCTTTCATTTCACACTATTGTTTGCATAGTGAAAGTCTATGAATTGCTGATTAATAGTCTCATACAGACATGTCACGGTTCATAATGACCCCCTCATTCCATGTCACCTGTGACTGGAAAACATAGTCACAGGTGAAATACCAGCTATTGCCCCATCTTTAGAACATTAATTCAGCATATGCTAACATCAAAATTCACCCTTTTGCATTAGGCAGCCCATGGCCTGTGCTTTATTGGGTGAATGTCTGCAGAGTTAATGGTGGGTCTTTTTGTTTCCTTGTCTGCACCTTGGAAAACATTCTCCCAAACTTGAGCAAATGGAGCTGTTACATATGTTTCCATAGGGCTGATGCAGAATAAGTACTGACAAAACAGATGCTCAAATGTGTTGGTTTGGTTTTTTTTATTTCACTCACTGCATTGTACATGCTTTCAAAAAATCCTGGAGTAAATGGAAGCCAACACCTGTTTCTCTGTGACTTTGAGACATTTCTGCCACTCATGCACATTTGAAATCTGTTTACTTCTCAGTCTTGCTATACTCTGACATGGATTTGCAGCATTGTGTGTCCCTCACACAGAATCTAGTTGTTAACCTTTGAGGGAAAAAAACAGTTCTTTGTTTTCCTTTTTTATTGCAATTAAAACCACCTCTCTGCAAAATCTAACAAAAATGTTTCTTTCATTGATTTCCATTTTTTCAGAGTGATGGCTCATCTGTTGGAAAAAGAGGCTTTAATCAGATTGGCAGACAGTTTTTTATGACAGCAATGAACAGACAAAAGTGGAAAGGGGAGCATAAATATTGGCATGCAATTAACTGACACCAGAGAGACAGTCTTAGGTGCATGAATAGAAAATATATTATTTTAACGAGAGGGAATGCTAGTCTAGTAGTTTTGATCTTGAGTACTTAGGCACTTATGTTGCAGTGTAATAGCTTTTATTTTGGTAGTCTTTTACATATAGTTGCTTAATAAATATGGTGCAAGTGTTTGGCAATATTCTTAGGAGTTCCTAAGCCTTTTGGATCAAATTTAAGGATGAAATTAAACATCATAAGTCATCTTCCAGACCCTTTGAAGTAATGTTGAGTAACCCAAAAGCGTGGGACATTTGTTTGACACCGGCGGCTGTCTCTGTGATCTTGTGAAATTGAGCTATTTTTACAGAAAAATATGGGGGGTCTCTAGTTGTTATGTACTGGCACAACTGGCCTATTTCTCTTTGCATCTAACATTTAGCAGACTCCCTTATCTACAGCAACTTACAATAAGTGACAGTCCCCCTGGAGCAGGCACGTAACATTCCAGCCTTCACTGGCGCTTCCACCAAAGTAACAAACAAATAATACTAGTTGTCTTGTGAATAAAGGTTCAGGTTTATATACAATGTGGTTATGTGCTCAAATTAGCCCATGTACTCAGCACCACTCCATACTGGCCAGCTGGTCCCAACACAGCAAGTCAGAATGTGGCAAGTGACTACCACAATGTCTGACCAACATAGTCCATGCTACTGACAATCACCAGGGTAAACTTGCATAACTGCGGCCCAGTCTAGAAGAGCAAGAGGAGCAACAGTAGCTCTGTATCCACAGAGCTTGCCACCTTGTGGGTCCCAGAGATGATACCACTCCCGAATTCACTTCTATACTCCCAGATAATGTTAGTCCCAAATCTGCTTCTGTAATGAGAGATGATACCACTGCTGATGCTGCATCTCCACTCACTGGTCCCTGAGATGACACCGCTTTCAAAGCCACTACTCCACCAGGTCCACGTTTCCTGGCTCCACCTATGTCTGAGCTCCAGTGGAGCTCCAGGATCAGCACCAATTACTTCTCACCAATTACCTGGATCCACCTGCAGCAATAGCTCCAGTCCTGACAGGTTTGCCAGCACCAGAACCTACATTACTTCCTGTCCTGACTACCTCTGGGTTGGGCATGAGTGTGAGCACTCATGCCCCTGAAGCTCCATTTGGCCACTCTGTGGATGAGGTCAGCTGGTCAGCCTATATGGGCTAGGAGACGCAGCTATGAGGCTTGAAGAGGTGGAACATGGAGGAGAGTGTGGCAGCCCCGACTTCTTGGAGACTAGCAAAGGGTAGTTCATTGGCCCACCTGTCTGTCCACTTCTGACCGAGGAGAACTCAGATGAGGCTAAGGCTCATTTAACTAAATATACATCATAATATCCCTATGCTCCCAATCAGCCTCAACTCAAGCAAAGAATCACAAAAGTGTTTTTTCAAAGAAATGGGAATCCATTCACCAACATTTCGCTCACTTATAGCATTTATCATCACTGCTTGGAATGGCTTTGACCTCTTCTGAAACCTCTGTTTCTTCTTCAGATTTTATCCACCTCCTTTTACCACATAACGGTAATTGTTTCATGAGAGCCCTGCACCCCTCTCTGCCTCTCCTGTCTTTCCTGACCACAGGACAGGGTGCTGGGCATATATTAATTTTCAGTGTTTTCTGGCTCAACTCTTCCCTGTGCTGGGGAGGGAATTTAGTTAATTGTTCACTGGCTGCATCACCTCTGAAAATGGTTGAAAATGCAGAAAGGTAGTTTGAGTGAAAGAATGAGGGGCGTAATGGTAATGTCATGCAAAAATATGTCATAATGTAATTTTTTAATCCATTGTACATTTATAAAGGAAATTAAGGTACATGTCAGTTGTACAAAAGTGTTAAAATTTTCTTTCATTTTTCCCATTATTACAGTGTGTGTAAATGTCTGTTGGTGGGGATGGTGTGAATGTTGGTGGGGAAAGTAGCCTACTAATAATGCTGTTTACAGCAATAGACTCTGCTGCAGTGGCTGTGCATTATCACATCAAAGGAATGGCTGTTTATTATTCGTTCATGTCTGGAATTATGATGATATTGACTACTCAATGTTGTTGACCCTGGCTTAATGATATACATGTACAGGTTTCTTGGTTTGAGACACATAGTTGGCACAGACAAGACAAAATATCAGCCTTGGAACAGATCAAATCAAATCCAAACATTGGGCTTTATTTTTTATATTTCTACATCTGTCCTGCAGCCTCACTTTTATCAGTACAGATGGGGTATGCAAACATGAAAGCAGTGTGCAATTATTTCTATATGAAGCCTTCTATTAAATAGCAGTTGTTATGGGCAGCGATTCAGAGCAATTTCTGCTATATTTAAATAATCATCTGAGCAGAACGTGTCTAGCATGAAGATGAGTACAGACTACATGAGAACTGTAAGAAGCTTCATACACAGAGCCCCCTTCTCTATGCCCAACTCTACACATGCACACACACACTATATGTTTTTGAATTGCATTAAAACTTCATTGATTGCAAGCTATTCTCTAACTTATTTGTTAGGCTAATATTTGTCAGACCTCAGTGCCCCTAAAGCACACAGTTCTACTGTTAATTCTGTTTTATGTCCCCATGTCCTGCTGGTCCACTGCAGTATGTTATATGGACCTCCAGTTCATCACTCCCATGCTTGAATCCACACACAGCAGGACTATCAAATGTGGAATTTAATTCTTCAATTTAATGACTCCCCATTCCTCTCATCTCTTATTCAATCATTCTTCAAATGCTTTGTGGTATGAGCCCTTCCTAATGCATTGATCTGAAGCCAGTGTGGCTCAAAGCTTTTTATATGGAACTGGAGGTCAGTCACACACACATGAGAACAAGCGAAATAAAATAAGATTCCTACCTGCTCCTAATTTAATGACTTGTGGCTATAAAACCCAGCACCATTTCTGAGAACCAAATTTTAAACATTGCAATCTCTGAAACTGACTTTTGTACTTAATTGTAACAGCGGAATTAGAAGCTGCCGCCGCCAACTTGGAAGCTGCCACAGTTTCTTTGTCAAGTTGGGGCAGTAGTGCCCTAGCGGGTAAGGAAGCGCCCCTGTAGTAAAAAAAAAAGGTTGCTTGCTCGAATCCCGATCTGCAAAGGTGCCACTCAAGGGTGATCGGATAAAAGCAGAAGAACACACTTCATTGTGTGCACAGTGTGCTGTGCGGTGTATCACAATGATAATTCCACTTTCTCTTGAGACACAGAACAGCTGAAGCTAGTCTTTGGGATCTATATTCACCCTGATGCTTGGCAAGGCGTGTTTCGCTTCATGCAAACTTATTCTTGGAGCCAGACTGTGTAATTATTATGTACTGATATGATAAATATCATATAATTGCTTTGTGTGTGTTTGTGTATGTGTGTGTATACAGTGCAAAAGTTTGGACAAACAGTCTCATTCAATGTTTTTTTTTTATTTTCATGACCATTGGTAGATTCTCACAGAAGGCATCATAACTATGAATGAACACGTGGAGTTATGTACTTAACAAAAAAAGGTGAAATATCTGAAAACATGTTTTATATTCTAGTTTATTCAAAATATCTTCAAAGTTTCCTCCGGTTTAATATACGAAGAGAGCCAGCTTGAGCCGCAACACCGCACAGATCTTGACGTTCGCATTCAAGGTTGAATTGGGGAAGGGACAGGACGAGAGGGAAGAGTTGAGAGGTCAGGAGATGAATAGGATAATTCTTACGAGTTGAGGTGGAGAAGGAGCTGAGTTGAATGCCAATCAATGACTGAGCAGCTGGCAGTAGCCATCTTGCCAATTTATGGGAGTCATGTTACCTCATCTTCGTGTTGCTCCCGGTCACATGGATGGAATCATGTAACAACTTGATGATGTGATTGGAGCTGTGCATCACTACATAGTTGTGGGTCAGCAGGGTGAACAGCATTGGACTGTCACACAGCCCCGAGGAGCTCCAGTGCTCAGTGTGGTGGTGCTGGAGATAAAGTCCAGATCCGGACAGACTGAGGTCTTTCAGAGGTGTTCAGAGCCAGCTTCTCAATCAGGTGCTAAGGAATGAAGGTATTGCACACTAGTCTGGAACAGAATTCATGCATGTGTCTTTATTGTCCAGGTGTGAAAGTCAGATGCAGGGTGGTGGCAATCGCTTAGTCCGTGGAGCAGTTTGAACAATAGGTGAATTGCTGTGGATCCAGGTTACCCGGGAGCAGGGTCTTCATACGTTTGATGACCAGCCTCTCGAAGCAATTTATTATGATGGGTGTAAGTGCAATGGGACGGTAGTCACTGAGACATGATACTGAAGACTTTTACAGCACATTCACAATGGTGGTGGCCTTGAGACACGTTGGAACGACGATGGTGCTTAGTGCAATATAAAAGATGTCAGCTGGTCTGTACATTTTCTGATCATCAGCCTTTCATAAATTATCTCCACGAAACCTATACTTTTTACTTTGCATTGAAAGTCCAGTCGCAAATCTGTAGTTACAAATGCTCTCCATGACAACCCATGCTATGGCACAAATAAATAGGGTCACTTTTTTTTTTAAATAAGATAATTATAAAACTTAAACTACTTTTATCTAATTACACTAATTAATTAACTGTCCTTCTATGGCCATTGATAACTGGATTACGATATGTTTAGAAATAAAAAAAACTTTCAGGTGTGTCTTAATAAACAGGCCTGAATGCAGGTAATTATAAATAGATATAGATATGAATATAACTCAAAATAACTGTAATATAAGTGTACAAATGAAATAGTGACTTTTTTTTATGCATCTCATGTGGTCTTGTTAAGAAACCATATGGGTTATAGCTTGTCTGTTTTAATATTAATAGAATGCATTATTGCCAGACGGAAAATTTCTACTGGAGGAGATACTTCTATTTAAGTGGTGGCCTAGTGGGTTAAGAAACGGATTTGTAACCGAAGGGTCGTGGGTTCAAATCCCAAACCACCAAGGTGCTGAGATAGTGACATCCATGGATGCCCACTGCTCGCTAAGGGTGATGGGTTAAATTTATGACACATTTTGTTGTATTCACCATGTGCTGGGTTTGCTGTGTAGCACAATGACAAAAATCCATGATCCTCCAGATACTTATTCAAAGTAGAAATACACTACCATTCAGAGGTTTGGACATACCTACTCTTTGGCAGTTATGGTTTTATGGGTATTGCATTTTTTACATTATAGAACAAATGAGAAGGTGTGTCCAAAATATGTAAATTACAAAAAAAAACTGAGAGAACTCCACTGTATATCTTGCTATATGTCAGAATATAGCTGGACTGCCCATTTATTCCACAATCTGAAATCTGACAACGTGACAGCTGACTGTGGTTATTTTATTTATTTATTTTTCAGTTCTCAAGTCTATTAAATCAGTGTTTTCAGTCTCAACACAGCATCCCCATTGACACTGTTAAGCCTTGTATCCAGAGTGCTCACACATCTGGTCATGTTCCAAGTGATACTGACATTGCTCTTTTTTATTTATTTTCATAGTGCCATGTTAGAGTGCCAATTGGCAATTTACGTTAAAAGCATGATTACGAAACTGCAGTAATAATGTATGGCAACATCTATAAATGCTGTTTATTATAGAATAAGTTATGCCCTTTCAGCATAAATTGTTTCTTTTAACTCATCTGACATACTTGTGGGTTCCCGGCAGGACCAGGTCTGTCACAGCAGGGGACATCCTGACACCTCAGAAAAACCATGACAACCAGGAAATGTAATCGATCCCACAGACTATTATTTACCAAATGGTCACAAGACCAAAGATTGACTCCCACGGACAATTATTATCAAATGGTCACGAGGATGAGATCTCTCAGACTCTACAACATTCATTTGATTTGAGAACAGTTAAAGTACAGTAACCATTTACTAGAGATTCATTAAACTTTAAGCAATGAAACACAAAATTAACAATATCTTGAGATGTTGGTTGAAGGCAGAGTATAGGAGATTAAACATCCAGTGGCAAATTCTCACTTTAAAATGGAACCGCTAGTAATTCATTGAAGGCAAATCATAGTTTACACTTAAATCTTTATCTATGACCATTATTTATCTAACAGAAACTTTTACATTTATCATGGGATCAAAAAGTTCCAACCAAAATCTCTCCTTCAGCAATGCTATAATACAGTCCAGCATCTCCTAGCACATGACTGCAACCTTGAGTGTTGTGCACAAACATTGATGTGGCAGGTGGTTATGGTAGTCCCAGCACTAGTACTAGTGAGTGAGAGGATGTGGGGGTGGAGTAGGTGGGACCCATGGGATTATAGGCAATTATGTGTGATGGCTTGCTTGCTGACAGGTTTCATTTTTTCATGATTCACAATGCATTTCTGTTTATAATATATTGCACTCGGGAAGGCACTTTCAGAGCCTAGAGTTCAGAATTAGATGTAAGGTACTGATAAAGGTCCAATTACATAACTAGGAATTTCCATGTGAATGAAATGTTCATGTGCCTTAGAATAAAATTTCATGAAATCACATGCAAAACATGCTATGGCACCTCTGTGGCACATTTTATTCTCTTGAGTGAAATATATGTGTATTTCCGTGTATCTGTGTTCATTTTTTCTCATTTTTTTGCTCTGTTGAAGCAGACAAAAATTGCCCAAAACACAGATAAGCACTGTTGGAGGCAGTGGTGCAGAATAGATTAGTTTTTGGCTTTGATACTTTCTGTAGGGTTCTTGACTGGGTGAACAAAAAACTTGGCTTTTGTCTGAAAAATGTTTAGATGTCAAATCAGCAAATGTACAATCTTCTAGAATTACATCCAGAAATAGTATATTTTGTTAAATCCCTAAACTACAAACCTGACAATGCAGCCCCTGTATATACTTTTATGTAGCATGCTTCTATTCTGTACACACTGAATGAATGTCGGTTTTATGAGGAACAGAATTGGATTGTGGACCCTGTTCTGACGTACACCAGCGGTCAAACAGTTTCTCCTTCTCACATGCAAATTCAACATACGTTTGTTTTTTTTTTTTTTGTTTTTTTTAACTCAGCCAACGGAATTTTCATCTGTATGCTTCAGGTGGCAGTTCATATGCGTTTAAAAATCGCAGTTTTAACAGTATTGTAGTCCGAACTCTGCTCAACTGTAAGGGCAGAATAAACTTCCTGAGCTTTACCCGACAACACACACTGTCGTGTGGGAACTCTGATCCCTAAGCCTGCCTAAATACATACAAAACGAACAAATAACGACAAACAAAATGACAAAACAGAAAAACAAACACAGAAGCAGGTTGACAACAAGTTGCGTCGCCTCCTAGGGGAAGCGCAGGGGAAACCGGAAGTGATGCAAAAGGGAAATGGTAGGGAGGCGGGCGGGGTGGATGGCACGGCAAGCGCAGCCCTGAAAAAGGCGACTGAGGCTCCTTTTATCCTGGCTGTCCACAGCCGGAACAGGTGGGCTGAATTTGTAATCACGAGGCACCTGCAAACACAGCACAACAAAGATCACGGAACAGAAACGACCCAAAAATACCAGGACGTAACAATTGCCAGAATTGAAAATGACTTTACTCATATGTTGCATGGTTTACATAAAATGTCTCAGTCAATAGCGCTGCTCAACAAGTCCTTTATATTAGCCCTGCGGTCCTGCAGATTGGTGACAGGTGCGTTTTGCAGGTTTATTTGTATAAAAGACACCTGTCCATACCTTCAAACAGTTAAACTCCAACCTCTACAGTTGCCAATACCAGAGATCTGTCTAAGGACACCACAGTACACCTGCACAACACTGGGATAAGCCAGTCTACAATAGACAAGCAGTTTGGAGTGAGAGATCAACTGTTGGAGCAATTATTAAAAGATGTAATCACTGACAATCTCCCTCAACCTGGGGCTCCATGCAAGATTTCACTTTGTGGGTGAGAATGGTGATCTTGAGAATTAGTAAGACATTACGTTGTAATGGATCAAAATCCTGCAGCCCTCAAAAGCTACCCCTGCTTAAGTCAGCACATGTCCAGGACCGTCTAATGTGGATCTGGACATCTGGATGATCCAGAGGAGGATTGGGAGAATGTCATGGGGTCAGATGAGACCATAGGAATGTGTGTGATGGAGAAGAATGCTGAGTTGCATCCTAAATACACCATACCCACTGTGAAGCATGGGGGTGGAAACGTTATGCTTTGGGGCTGCTCCTTTTCTGCAAGGGGGATAGCATCAGAAGGGGTATTGCAGCCTGTAAAGACTCCTCAAGACTATCCCAATGAGTAGTGGATTGCAGTAGACAAGTCAAAACGCAGTGAACCAGCTTTTCTGCATCTGGTATGGAGAGTATGAGATCTGAGTTGCAGATATGTTTGAAAATATAACAGGGATCAAATGGTCACAATATTCCCCTCTCCAGTCTTGGAGCTGTTCAGCTGAAGAAAAATTCTGTTCCATCCACACATTTATCTCCTTCAGACAGGTGGAGGTGGAGCTATAGTTATAACATATAATAGTGAATTGTCTGCATAGAAGTGGAATGAGAGTCTGTGGTGGCTGATGGTCTGGGGGAAAATGTAAATAACGAAGAGGATGGGGCCAAACACAGGAACCCCTCAGTCAGATTCTGCATCTAACGAAATCTGTTTTGTTCTGTCGATGAGGACCAATGTTAACCAGCTGAGGTCAGTACCAGTGACTCCAATGGAGTGAAGCATGTGGTTGATAAATATACTATTGTAGCGTTTGCAGCCAATAGGGCTGGGTTAATTTGCATAGGGCCTCCTCTGGGGTAAGTGATGCAAGGTTCTACCCACCATTAGGGTGAGTGTTGGGTGAATTAGTGGGCTGTTGCCTGGTAAGTGGAGGGAACAAGAGCAGGCAGTGGGCGTATAATGATCCTAGGTGGATGCCTCCCCTGTTGCCCTGCTGCTGACCTCTTGTTGTGACGGTACCTGGTTCTAAAGGTGCTGGCTAAAGCTTCTCAGAGCTACTCATCTGTGTCATTCTATTTTCTGTCCCCATCACAAAGCCTGTTATGATCAACAGTTTAAAGTGAAGCAGACAGATCCAGCAGGATGAGGAGGAAAGGCCAGCATCCTCTGCAATCAGATCATTAGTTTCCCTTACCAGAGCTGTTTCAGTTCTGTGTGCAGAGCAGAAACCAGGCAAGCAGGTTATTGTTTTTAAAATGGTCTGGAAGGTGAGCAGCAGCTGCTTTTTCCAATACTTTGTAGTGGAATGAAAATATGTCTGTAATTTGTTAAGACTGGGTCAAGGGTTGATTTATTTGAGATGTGGTCTAATTAGGTTGGACAAAGCCACTCTAGGGTGAGTTATTTTGTAAGTGAGATGAGGCGTATGGTGGAGGGTTTTGTTTTCTTGATTTTGATTTTCTTGATTTTTTGTTGCAATGAAACAATTTAAGGGCTAGGAAATCCTAAACAATGCATTTGCAGATGGATCTGGTTCAACAGTGGAACCACATAGAGAATGAATTGACTCAATTTTTGTTTTGAAGAATTATTATACATCATTCTAATTATTATTACAGCGCTCTTCAGTAACTTCTACAGGATGTGGTTTGGGAAGATGATTTATAGTTGAAAACAGCTGCTTGGATTCCTTGGATTCTCTCTGATGATGTTGGAGCAGATTTGGGACTGTGCATCTCATTGAGTAAAAGTGAAGTGATTTGTCACATGTGATACACAGCAGCACAGCACACAGTGCACACAGTGAAATTTGTCCTCTGCATTTAACCCATCACCCTGAGTGAGCAGTGGGCAGCCATGACAGGCGCCCGAGGATCAGTGTGTGGGGACGGTGCTTAAAACAGAGCATGTCAGAAGTGGGAAGAGTATGCCTTCTGGGGTTCTCTATAAGTTAGAATGTTAACAGTATAGCCAAAGGTTTTATGACATGCAGCTGAATGAGCAGAGCGTGGACAGACGGGTGGTAGTAGCCTAGTGGGTAACACACTCACCTATGAACCAGAAGACCAAGGTTCAAATCCCCCTTACTACCATTGTGTCCCTGAGCAAGACACTTAACCCTAAGTTGCTCCAGGGGGACTGTCCCTTTAACTACTGCTCTGGATAAGGGCGTCTGGTAAAGGCTGTAAATTGTAGATAAACCTCTGTCAGTCCGAGGGTCAGTAAACAAAGTTACTGTAGGGTTTTGTATTCTTTGTTAAGTCACTTTCAGACTAAAAGAATTCTTCTCTCAAAGAACAACGAGTGGTGCACAATGTGCCATGCTTGCCGTAAGACAATAATATGTTGTAGATCTCTGGACACTCACAAACTGATAAGATCAGCGTTTGAAAATTCAAATTTGACTTGCATAACGCAGCATGAAACCATAACCGTTGTGCATGCATGGAACTGATTTGTGCCATGTAAGCCATAGAAAATTACACGTTTCAGAACAAAGTTCTTTGTCGGTCTGAAAATGGCTATAGCTCGCCGGGTGCGAGGGGAATCTAGTCACATGTGATAGGCATTTGTGCTCACCAATCAGATGTGTCCCATGCCCACTAAGTAAGTGCTCTTGCTCTCAACTCGTGGTATGCTAGTTACAGTGCAGTTCATTTTTCAATGTAAAGTTATGATACAGTTTTTAATACACATAGTATAGTGAAAAATCGCAAATTAAATCACAATTAGAATCAAATCATGATCAGATTTTTTTCTTTAAATCCTCCAACCTTTCTGTCTTTTTGGTTCATGAGCATTTTCATTTTTTCTGAATAACAGAGTTTGGCAATGACATTTTTAGTGACCAGTGCAACCCTCTGAGGCTTGTTCTGGGCAGCTTTGAAATCTCCTCCTCCTATGTGATTCTGGTTTGGTAGCCAGACAACCAATTTTCTGCCTTTCTGAAAATTAATTCATTTGTAAGGGTCACTACATACACATTAAAAAATGATTATATAGTGGTCAGACCAAAAATCACCAATCCCCCATCCCACCATGACGCTACCAAATCTTTGACCTCTTGATTCTCTCCTTCCTCTCTTTGATCTCCTGATAACCCCTAGTCCACTAGAACAGAAGGAGAAGACAGCACACTCACACACAACATCTATATGTCTCATCACAGCATGGTTTGGCTGTATTTGTATTGATTTCCCCAGCTTCATTACTGACTCCTATTCACCTTGTCTCAGGTAAAGGTCATTCATGCCAGCAGCACCAGTCTTCCAGTTTAAAAACAATGATCCTAAGCACACAGCCAAGATATCAAAGGAGTGGCTTCAGGACAACCCTGTGAATGTCCTTGAGTAGCCCAGCCAGAGCCCAGACTTGAATCCGATTGAACATCTCTCAAGAGATCTTAAAAAAAAGCTGTGCACTGGCACTTCCCATCCAACCTGATGGCGCTTGACAAGAGCAGCAAAGAAGAATGGGCAAAACTGGTCAAGGATAGGTGTGCTAAGATTGTGGCATAATTTTCAAAAAGACTTAAGCCTGTTATTGCTACCAAAGGTGCATCAACAAAGCATTGTGCAAAGACACAATGGGATGTTGTGTGTAGAATTCTGAAGGAAAAATGCATTTATTCCCTTTTGGAATAAGGGTGTAACATAACAAAATGAGGAAAAATTGATGCACTGTGAATACTTTCCAGAGGCACTGTATCTGTTCTAATTTTCCTCCCATCAGATGTCATGAGATAGATTGACTGAAAAAAAAATTAGCTTGGATTTGTTTTTCAATTGCTGGAAGTAATTAGTTTGATGTCAACACTAATATGAACCATGGCTGCTAAGTAGTGCATTATAGCACCGCCCACAATGGGTTTATTTGCCCAGATACAGGATTAGGAGAAAAACATTGTGACCTTCTCAGTTAATTACAATGTTATCGCTTGGTGAGGGAGCTGGATCTGCTAGTGTTGGCCATTTTTCTTTCTCACTGAATAGACACAGCCCTCAACTCATATTCACTCAAATTCACTCAAAACTCATATTCACCTCAAATAGGATCTAACAACATCCAGGTCATACCTACTTCCTCTTTGCAAATGAATTTGGCTGTCTCTGCATGCAACACCAGATTTAAATTAAATGAATAAAAATATATTTTAAAAATAGCCTTGTTGATCTACCATGACTAAATTAATAATTAAAATGAAGAAACTACCAGCAGGAAAGGGTTTAAACACAGCAGCTGCTATTTGTGCTGATTGACAGGTTGTCAAGACTCAAGACACTCCTGCCACACCAAATAATTTGTCTGTGTTACGTGCCAGTCTAGGGGTACAGCCCTTAACAAATGAAGAGAAAAGACAAAACCCACTAAGACAAATCAGAGCAATTAAACAAGTAATTTAATAATGAAAAATAAAAATACATACAACACTAATTAAATTCAAATTCTATTGGTCACATACATAGTCATACACGGTATGATATGCAGTGAAATGCTTTAACTGACTGCTGCAGACCACAGTATTGCAAATATTGCAAGTATACAATGAAAACCAATATGCAAATATTGCAAACATAACCAAATATTACACTTTTATATATATAAAATATGTGTAACAGGTAGGGTGAAGGTGTGCAAATGAAGTGAAGGTGTCCTCTCCTGCTTGGTACTGACTACTATTAACTCCTTTGTCTTGCTGTCTTGGTGGGGATTGTTGCTCTGGCACCAATTCACCAGATTTCCAATCCCCTCCAGGTAGGCGTCCTCGTCGTTGTCAGAGATCAGGCCCACCATGACAGTGTCGTCAGCAGACTTGATGATGGTGGTGGAGTTTGTAGAGGCTGTACAGTCGTACGTGTACAAGGAATACAGCAGGGGGCTCAAAACACAGCCCTGCTCCAGTGCTGAGAGTGATGGAGGCTGAGACATGTTCGCCCATCCTTACTGCCTGTGGTCTCTCTGTTAGGAAGTTGGAGACAGAGAGGTGAGCTGAGTCCCAGGTGCACTAGCTGAACTATAGTCAATGAAAAGCATTTTAACATAATTTCCCTTCCAAATGTCCAGGTGGGTGAGTGCTGTATGTAGGAGATGTGAGATGGCGTTGTCTGTACTTCGATTGGGGCGGTAGGAAAATTGTAGTGGGTCGAGTGTATCCGGTAATGAAGAGATGATGTAGTCTTTGACCAGCCATTCAAAGATGTTCATCACTACTGAGGTGAGGGCTACAGTTGTTGAGGGAGGCAGGATGTGGTTTCTTTGGGACCTGAACAATGATGGACTCTTTGAAGCATGTGGGAATCACCGACTGAGATAGAAAGAGGTTGAATATCTCTGTGAACACAGGTGCTCGCTGGTCTGCGCAGGCTCTGATAATTCTCCCCAAGATGCCGTCTGGTCCTGCTGCTTTCCTGGTGTTCACTCTCCTGAAGGCTCTCCTCACGTCATGCTCGGTAATGATGAACACGTTCTCAGTGCTGGCAGTGTCCTCCTGTCTACAGCCGTTGGATTCGCTAGCAGTAGCATCACTAGCGTCTTTAGCTGCTGCCTCAAAGCGAGCATAGAATATGTTCAGCTTGTCTGCCAGTGTAACGAATTAGCTCAAGAGGAAATATCTAGAATTAATTATAACTGGTTATAATTAATAAACATTTAGACTAGATTTGGGAATAAGCTGTAGCAGAATTAATGTTACAATTACTTGATCTGTCCGTCCACGGAGCAGATAATATAATTATTTATCAATTCTGGGAATGATTATCCCCCCTCTTGTCAGGAAAGGTAGCTTTCCCACTCTGCGTACTAGCAGTAATTTAGCATGTAAACTTAAAGGGTCAAACGTTCAGTGACTCCAGATGTGAGCAGCACACAGAAACAAACGATTGTGAATTTAAAGAATTTAATAAACACGGCTATAGCTAACATACAACAATTAGACAAACATATACATACAGGGTAAAGGAAAGTGATGAAAAGAGAATGGCAGTATTACACATCAATTAACCACAGCCTAATGAGAATCGTCAGAGAATTCTTAAGTTCACCTTAAAAAGGGGTTTACACGTGCATAGTTACTTGCATTGGTCCTTATTTCATGCAAAGAGTCCTGATGCTGTAGGGTCACGATCCTTGATCCTCAGGTCTGGCGTTGGAGGTTCTCCTTGAAGGTAAATTTTGCCAAAGAGTAACAAAGTGTTGAAAGAGAAAGGTGTCTCGGGAGGGAGAAGGGAAGATCTGAGCATTCGTGCCTGTGTGAGGCTCTTTTTGAATGCTTTCTGGCACGCCCATCATGTGGCCTGAATAGCCAATCACAAGTGTGACATTTTGGCGGGAGGAGTTCCCTTTGTCTGGGTTTACGACTGACCGGAATTTTATGGCTGGTCCAGAGAGAGACTGTAGTTTGTTGCAGTTACAATTTCTACCTTATAGAAATTGTATGATGTATTTTGTGATCACATGGTATGCATCACTGTTCCAGTAGTAAAGAGAAGTTCCTTCTGACACCAAGAAAGGGACCTTTAGGAGGTAGGAAAGTAGAGATACACTTATACACTTAATTATAGGTAATTAAAGTTTACCTAATGCACAATAGAAAGTTGTAACTAGTATAATTCATACAAGGGAACGTACACACAACGCGTGCATATACGGGATCCACTTATAATCACATATTCCTAGCACAAGATACAGACAATATGTTTTAAGTGTGTGCGTGATTGTGTATTGCGAAGGTGGGGCCAGACAGGAGGTCTTTGGAATGCTTTGAAGCTTGGAGCCCCGATGAGCAGTTTGCAGACCCCGTCTGCTTCGCATCGTCTTGGTGACAGTGGGGGAAGACGGGACAATCAGGCTGAGGGTCCAGGTTGTAATTTGTATGTAAATGTCAAAGGTTAAAAAGGTTCTTTGAAGATCAACCATCTATGATCCTACGCAGACGCTACATTTGTGACAGTGGGGGAAGACGGGACGATCAGAGTGAGGGTCCAGGGTTGTAATTGGTATGTAAATGTCAAAGGTTAAAAGGTTCTTTGAAGATCAACCATCTGTGATCCTACGCAGACGCTACACCAGAGACACGTCCACGTTCGTTGTACCGGATGTTGGTGCTTTATAGTCCGTTACTAGCCTTAGTCCCTGCCACCTAGAGTCACTGTGTTCGAGTTGTGACTTCAGGTTTTCCCATAGCGTTGCTTCGCCTCCTTCACCACATTCCTGACACTATGTCGCAGCCTTATATGGTCCCATGGCCCCAGAAGCAAGCCCCTCATTATAGGTTTCAGAGTGTCGCGGATGGTTTTATCCACCCACGGCTGAATGAAACTCACAACTGCTTCCGTAAACTCACTAAACTTTGAAACATGTCCCAGTCTTCCAGTGCGTCCTGAAGAGCGGCCACCGATTAGTCGGTCCACCTCCCTCTGAACTGGAACTTCCTGTTTGCGCCTTTGTTTGTATTTAGGCATGAGGAAGATGGCGGTGTGGTTGAATTTTCCAAACGGTGGACGAGATTGTGCCCTGTAACAGTCCTTAATTGTTGTGTAACAGTGGTCCAGTGTCCTTTTGCCCTTGGTTGGGCAGGTGACGTGCTGATGAAAGTTGGCTGGCATTGTTAAAATCCCCCACCACAATATGCGCAGCGTCCTGGTGCTGTATCTGCTGCTGTGTGAGTGCCTCCTGCAGCTCGCATAAGGCAGTGTCCGTGTCCGCTTTTGGTGGAATGCAAGTGGTGCTGATAATGACCGATGTGAACTCCCAAGGAAGGTAAACAGGACAACATTTGATGGACAATAGTTCCAGGTTCGGTGAGCAGGAGTGAGTGAGGTGAACAACGCTGTTACACCAGCTGCTGTTTACCATCAAGCACACACCGCCTCCCCATGTTTTCCCTGAGTCCCATGTCCTGTCCATGCGGTGAACCGAGAAGAACTCGGCCAGCTGGATATTCGGAATTCGTCCATCTATTAATGTATCGCTCCCACGGAGCTATGCAGTGCGGAGCTGTGCGGCACCGAAATCATTGTTTTACACGGACTGTTTTAGCTGAAGCGCATTTTTACGGAAGCGCAAGATTTAAAGAGGCATGATTTATTTTGAGCTCTATGGCAATGGCGGAAAATGAAGGTACCGGTGTGCTTAAAAGGCATAAAATGTCTCAAGTGTTGGACCATTTTACTCTGCATGGACAACGTAGTGCAGTGTATACACTGTAAAATGGACCTGGCTTACCATAACAGTACTTAACAGTGTACTCGAAGGTATCATATCATATGTATACTATGGCAAGCCAAACAGGAAATAAAGAATATGTATATTGACAGGGAACTGAATATATGGAATGAAAGTGTAAAAACGCATGAAGACCATGTGGTGTGGGAGAAGAGAATAGAGTGTGTAGAAAAAAACTCTTTCTCCCTCCACACAAAGCACTGTATTCAACCACTCCAATTTGATGTTACCTGGCAGAAAGAGGCATGGCACAATAGAGGTTAAAAATGAACAGTTTCTAATTTATTAACACGGGTAAATAATTATTGAGGTTACATGTGAATATTGAATGTAAAAAGGTACCAAGGTTACAGAGAAACTAAAAATGAGAAGAAAGAGTAAAGAGGGAGAAGAGAAAAAGAGGGGGAGAGAAAGACTCAGAAACCTTCCGGTTTCCGATGGAAAAACCTCTGAGCAAGAGAGCCCAGAGTCCCTCTTTCCACATGTGTGCAGACTTTTATACCCCTGGCCTACAGGAAGTTGTCACTGGCCTACAGGAAGTTGTCACTGGCCTACAGGAAGTTGTCACTGACCAATCAGAACCTGTTGTTTCTGATGTCACGCCCCCCCGGTGCCTCCCATTTGGGGAAGACAAAGAGGGTGGGCGGTCCTGACGGCTGATACTTCACACGTTGATGTCGGACAAAAGGCATGTAAAAACCGGGGTGTCGAATCTTCAGCCACAACCATCAACACAGGAATGTCACACTTCCCCCTGCAGACATCTGTTATGCAAGACAAAAACAGGCTCCTGCGATGTCCATTCTTACAAAAGTCTGAATATATGGAATGAAACTTGAATTGATGGAATGAAAGTCAATGTATAAGGAATGAACATCTGACGTCACCAAGCCATTGGCGCCATTTTGAGAATGTTAGTTCGCTAAACAGGTGAATTGTGCCTCACCACGAGTGATTCTGCTCTAAACCCAGTTGCAGCAGTTTTAAGCAGCGACATCGTAATAAACACTCTGGCTAATGCTTGCAGTAACACTACTAATAATTTTACCTGCATTCAGCATAGAGATTTATTCAATGTTTCACCGTGGAAGACCTAATGCAGCTACAGTAGCTGCTTATTCATCAGGTATCCGCACTGACCGAAACAGGCAAGCTTCCCACCACCATTTCTACGTACAACCTCCGTCTTTTAATACGGAAACGGAGGTAAGTAAACAGGGAGGAATTACAGGATTTTAAATACGATATACCAGCGCTGCCTGATCCCAGCGCATCATGCAACGTTTAGATTCAGGCTGCACACACAAAGTGTTGATTCTATTTTAGAGGTTTTATGTAGGATGGGTGGTGGGAAGCTCGCCTGATATGGAAATTCATCATCAGTAGTCCTATGCTGAATGTTGGTAGAATTATTAGCGGTGCTACTGCACGACGTCAGACTTTCATTCCATATATTCAGACTTTCATTCCATATATTCAGACTTTCATTCCATATATTCAGACTTCATTCCATATATTCGGGTTTCATTCCATATATTCAGACTTCATTCCATATATTCGGGTTTCATTCCATATATTCAGAGTTTCATTCCATATATTCAGTTCACTGTCAATATATATATTATTTATTTCCTGTTTGGCTTGCCTATATATATATATATATATATATATATATATATATATTCTACACCAGTAGCAATAAACTAAAAATGTTTTGATAATCTAATTTTTCTCTTCTAAAGAGTCACACTACTTACACACTACTGTAAAGCCGTTTACAGTGCTGAACATAGAAGACCTGCTTTACCTGCACATACTGGTGACGGATCTCCTTCACCCTTTCACTGTTTCGTTCAAATGGCACTTTATACAATTGCTTCATGTGGATGTAATTTTCTTCGAGAACTCTGTCAATTGTTGAAATTGAAACAGATTCAATATTGCCAAATACCGTGTTATTCTCTATGACAGCGCTTTGTATTTCTCTCAACTTAATTGCATTGTTTGCAATGACCATTGCACAAATGACTTCCTCTTGCTGTGGGGTAAAAAGGGGCCCTCTTCCACCTCCGCGAGGTTGTCTTTCAATCCTATGTGGTGCAGAGGAAAATTACAGTAAAATTACAAATACAGTACAGTAACATGAGATATGAATGAGATGGTACAGTACAGTACAGTAAATTACTGTATGCATACCTGTTTTCCCTACGGAATGTTTGAATGATTGAACTGACAGTAGTTCTTCAAATATTGGGTTGCACCCTTCGACCAGCCTCCTCCATGGTGAGGCTGTCATTGACAACATGGTCCACAATTGTAGCCCTAATTTTATTAGGAATTTGCCTATATCTGCCTCTTCTCCCTCTTGCCCTTCCCCTTCCTCCCCGCATCCTCACCCCTCTTCCACGATGCTGACCTTCCATTTTGTGTCACATAAGTGTAGAAATGGTACACACTAGCTCCTGCTCAGTTCATATATGCTTGCCAATTGAGGATTCATACGATTCATCCATGATTGACAGTGAACAAGTTCTTTGTCATTGGTTACAACTAAAATTTCACACACCTCCTCATGAGTGACACCCGAAATTCACCTGAGATCAATTGTTCAATTAGGAGACATTTCCATAAAAAATTATAAAGAAAGGTATAGAATTTGCTTGACAGATGACTAATTTTTGACATTTGATAACTAGTTCTACATTTTTGTGTGTAATGACTCAAGCAATGAAAGTAAGACTATTAGTTTTCTTGAGAATGACTATTCAGTATCCATAAGTATAATTAATTTTGACTGACATGACCTAAGCAAATGGAAATGTCAAAAAACAGCAGAGAAATGTATGAAAGCAACTGATACATGTCCAAAATCATTTGCAGTTTGTTCAGAGAAAGGAGAAATTGCTATGATGATGTGCACAAATGACTAAATGTTGTTGAGGTTGAACTAATAGTTATGAGAATTTTAATTCTGATCTGAGAAACGCACCAAAGCGACTGAGAAAAACTGTAATAGTCCCTAAGTATAAAACCCTTATACTCATTATACTATATTCCATATATTTAAAGAATTATTTAATTACATCATTGACATAATTTCTTATTTATTTGTCATCTGTAATTGTGGCCAGAAAAATAGAGTAATGCTGCTTGAAATAAAACTCCTGATTGGTCAAGGTCGTGGGTTAACTGGTCTTGGATTTTAATTGAGTTCTGGATTAGAATTATAATTTGGATTGGGATTATATTTTGGTCCTGACCAGGTAATAACTGAGACAGGATGCTGGTTCACATCTCTGTGTGGATGCCAGGCTCGCATTCTCTTCTTCATTCTGGGACCCTTTAGGACAGTCTCTCTGGTAATGACCAGATTGCATGCATACCAACACGTTCCAGTTGGTCCCTTCTGCTCCCTCTGCTGTGGTCTGCTGCTTTGGGGTCCGCCTTTGGCTTGTGGCTGGGTATAGACATGGAAGTCTGGAGCAGTAGACTGTGTCTTTGATACAAATGGCTATGGCACTGCAGCAACTGGAACCTGCTGTACTAGTGCTTGAACCATCTGTCTTCCATCTTGAACCATCTATCTGTTATCGGTGGGACAAAATAAATAAATGTGGCAATATGATGTGATATATCCCTTCAGTGAAATGACCAGCTTGTTAGCATGACAGTATCATTGGGGGACATCACTATTGTGTAGCAATATTTTTTTTTCTTATTTTTTCTATATTTCACACCTCATTCCTACTTGTAATTCTATATTGTCTTATTATGTGTATCATGAATATGAATTTTATTCAAATAAAGTTGCAATCCACAGCTTTTTTAGTCTGTTCTGCCCTCCAGGTTTAATTTAATTTCAGTCACGCATCTTGTTTATGAAGAGAAAATTAGATTGCAGATAGTGGGGATAGTGAAGATATGGGCACCTCTGCTGCTGCTTCTGCCCCACATAATGTTTCCTTTTTCATGCGGAGGCTCTTTTGAGGCCCCGCTTTTGTACATGTCTTTCAAGAAATTTAATGTTGACACATTTGTTTTCTATTTGCTTGTTATGCAATCTCTACATTAGAAACTCCAAGCCATTTCTAATATTCTTATTACAGTCATACCTAGAATTAATTAATTGTAATAGTTTTGCACAGATATGATCTGTAAAATTGCCCCTTGAAAACAACCTACCTAAATTTGTTTATTAACAATAAAAAATAGTTATATCAAAGTTTTTTGTATACTGTAATTTGTGCCTAAATATCCAAATAGCAGGCCATGAAGTATAAAAAAACATACATATAGATATGTTTAAAAATAGCTGTAGCTGTAGCATGTCATGCCATAGAGTTCAGGCAGAAAGTCAATTTTATTTCGGTTTCTGACTGAGTAATCCTTTTCACTATTGACGCAACCCTTGCTTTCAGGCTGCAACCATCTTCTGAGCATGTCAAAGTAAATAAATCATCAACAGTAGATGTAGGTATTTAGAAGTATACCATGTTTCAATGTTTCTGGCTAAATGCTTTAACAAAGAGCAGTTTAAAAATGGCACTTCATAAAAAAATCTACTCACGTTGGCTGTGTGATATACTATATCTATTAAAAAATGGACACTATCTATATCCTGGATCAAACATCATCTTGACTTACTTGACTATTGTTTGCAGTATTCTTTCAATGGATTAGGATTCTGACCTCTACAATTTTTACAATCTTTGTGCTCAGCTGGGACAACCTACATCTTCGGGAGAGGAGGAGCCCTCATCACCTACACCTGGCCACCCAATGACCGGCCGAGTACGCGGGCAGACCGACTGGCCGTTGGCTTCAGCACGCAGCTAAAGGAGGCAGTGCTGGTGCGGGTGGAAAGTGCGCAGGGACTGGGAGACTACCTGGAGGTTCACATAGTAAGGGCCTTTTTTCCATTTTTGCCAGTTTCTTTTAGAAACTCACACAATATACAGTAAGTAGCATGACACTTGGCATGAATTCTCATGAATAGTGTCAATTATTCCCTTTTTTCAGTTAAAGCAGGGGTGTTGCAATTGCTATTCAATATTCTCTGCATTTTGAAATATACGCCTAGGGTCCCTTGACAGAAATGTATTGTTGCCTATTTGAAAGGGAGCTGGTTGTCTTATAAGTAATAAGCATAAAATCTTTGTTACAGCATGATATGGTGGCTTCCTAAAAGAGCAGACATGACCTAATTATAATAAGGTTACATTTAATGAAAACAACTCTAAAAAAATGGGCACAGAAGAGGACAAATGCACATATTTACAGAAGAAATAGTGGGGCCATGTACAACCATTCAAATGCAGTCCATCTCTTTCTGACACTTACATAATACAAGAGGGGATCTGAGAGTATGGAATATAGAAAACAATATATTTAAATGATAATGAGGCAATTCAAATGTATGCGACCCCTTAAAATGCATTAATAGTCTGTAAATTGCTCAATGACCTCAATGCTCCCTGGTTCCGATTAGATTCACTGCACAAATTAATTTTAATGGAGCCCTTATGTTTAATTATTAACTCGATATGAACCTCCAGGTGACACTCAGTTAAACTCTGGAAAGCATCTGGATCATCCGTAGCATTACAAACATACACACATTCCTACACACATTTCAGGTCAAGTCCTCTTTCATCCTCTAGTCGTGAGTTCTGATATGTTGTGAAACTGTTATATTTTGATAGACAGGACAGTATCATTCTCATTTTTTTCCCTGCCACAGTGTCTGACCCCAAAGAATCTGAGCTGTGTCCACTTTGGAGCCAAGACATTAGGTCTCTTGGCTTGGGAGAAGATACTGAAACCATAATATAAATCAGAGCAAACAGTAATGGCTATAAGGATAAAGGATAAATGTCTGTACTTCTTAATCTAAAAGAAATATTCAAATATTACTCTACGGATGGAGTTTACCAAACCAAGTCAAATTGCTTTAAATAAAATAACTCACACAGAGGCTCGCACCCACCTCCTTTCCCTCACAATTTATAACTAATTTACAAAGCCCCATAAAGCACAAAGCAGTGAAATTAACCCATGCACAGCAGACTTAATCAATACCCAGGTGTGTTGGGTGGAGCTTAGCCTCTGCTGGGTGCCTTGTTGCATAGAGCCTCTGAGTTCTCCTGACATGGTGACCATCTTTGCCATTTTGCTGTTGTGAAAGAGTTATCTCCACTGCCTAATGTCCTGTGTACTTGCTGACAATTGACAAGATCTCAAAGAAAGCGTAAAAAGAGGTTCAGGGGTATTTGGGTCCTTTTTTTAAGGCAGTTGAAAGATATTATGCAACCGCTTCCAATCCTTTCTTTGCCTAGATGGAGTGGGATCTAGCTGGAACCACCTCATTTTAATTATTTACTTTACTGTGATTTACCTTTTCTCGGAAGCTTGCATAACATGCCAACCCAGTGCACACTTCTGCAAATATTGCACAAGTATGCACAACACACACACAATGACACATGGCTAATTAACATCCATCCAGCTTCAGGACAGTGAATCCCTCGCACACAGTGCAGCTGTGAGACATGTCACTTTTCTTGATATCCCACAAGCCCCTCAGAGATGGATGAGCAGTGAATGAAGTGAGCAGGGCAAAGATGTGTGTCAGTGTTTACTGTGACCCAGCCTGCCAAGGAGGAAGATCACTTTTGAAGCAAGAGTTTAATTTTATTTTAAACTGGTAATTACTGATGCTAGTTTTAAGCTAAATCTTTTTGCAGCATCCTTGATTAATGTGTTTTTCAGAATATTTCAAAAGTGGGATGGTGCACGAAAGAAAAAGGGGACCCCAATCTTTTTCTGTGGGTCACTGAAAACTTTATAGTAGGTTTCATTATCTCACACAGCACCCAAGGCTTTGTCACAAGGATGGCTTCTAAAGCATTTTCTCTATGCCTTTCATTAATCTTGTGTTATTTATGTATTAGATATGTGATTATCTAATCCGACTGTTGCTGACAGCATGGCAGATATGGCAGATATGTGAGGGAGAACAGCAGAGCTCCCCTGGGCACCGCTCAGGATTCTTCATTTCAGGACTGCACAGATGTGACCACTTGATAATGAGAGATTGGGTTGGTGATAAGATTCTCTGGGAGATGCTTGCTCTTTCATCCTTTCCACTACCAACCACTATATCTGCATGACCCCATCCTTACACAACACATTTAATCTTTCTTTAATTACAACGTGACTTCTGAGAAATGGTCTGTTAGGTTCCAGCATTAATTGTCAGAAGTGTCCATGTCTTTCTAGGTACTGGACAGCTGTTGATTGATCCCCTGCACCTTGCACATCCTGTAATTAATTTCCCCCACCTGATCCAAAAACAGACTCAGACACCCCTCCAACCCATCCACAACACAAGGAGGCACATGGTTGTCCCTGGTGGTCTAGTGGTTAGCATAGTGGTCGGCACTGTCCCCACTGCAGCCCAGGTTCTGCTGCAAATTCCTGGTTAGGGAAGGCTTGTAAAACTTTTCATGGGGCAGTGGTGGCCTAGCAGGTAAGGAAGCAGAACCATAATAAGAATCTAAAGCTGCCAAGGTGCTACTGAGCAAAGTACTGTCCCCACACACTGCTCCTCGGGCGCCTGTCATGGCTGCCCACTGTTCCACAAGGTTGTTGGACACATTTCATTGTGCACCGTGTGCTGTGCTGCAATTTTTCACAATGACAATCACTTCATTTCACCTCACCTTAGAAGTGAGCTATGGATAGAGAAGTTATTGTGTTATTTTCTTTGGCTCTTCTCACAGAGCCAAAGTGTCTAATGTTCATTGTTGGTTCATTGTGATGTCATTAACTGTTGTAAAAAAATCTTTGTCTTGCACATTTACTATCTATACTATCTACTATCTATAGCTCATTCCTTAACCCAGTAGAGTGTTGCACATGACCTAGACCAGGCACATAACAGTTCAGTATGAATGCAGTTGGCTAAACCAAAAACAGCATGAAGCTCAAATTATCATTAAATTCCAGTCGGTAAGTGCTTGTATTCATAAATTAAATTAATTTAAATTTAAATTTAGCCTCTCAACTCACAGAGACAGCTCAATTTAGACCAGCATCGCGTTTTTCTCTTGGTCCCAGGCTCACATCTTTCAAAATAAGTCCCACTCCCTGCTGGGAAGACAGCCCAGCCTGTGCAGCTTGCTGACCCAGAAACTAATCTTAATATGAGTTATGCAGGGACCACTGCAGAATTCAGACATGGATGCAGCCTGTAAACAGATCCTTTTAACAATCAAATATTAATCAAATGTTCTTCACTGGGGTCTTAACATAGATTGTTCCCTGCAACCAACTGCAGAATGTGCACACACAGCTTCTGCACACACCCATTCACCTTCACCAATACTAATCATTAAAACCCATGCACTATTGTTAGTCTTTATCATGATGCTTCTGGATCCAGGAAGACTGTGAATGTGCTGCTTACACAGAGACTTTAACAAACTCTTCCACGGCTGCCTTTAACTCATAAGGAGGAATGCTGGATGCTTATTAGTGTCTAGGATATAGTAAACTTGAATGTTCTGCAACTGGGTCTTTCACTTCTTTCACTGACCTCCATACTTTCACTTATCATCTAGCTTTAAAGGTACAACATGGTATCACAAAGGCTCTATCCTGTACTTATTGAGGTACTATCAACTGAAAGGAACAGTTTTGTACCTGGAATTTTAATATTGTACCCTGTGTGTACCTATATTTCTCTGCGTGCAGTGTGTGGTATAATTAATGTTATGTTCTGTTTATGCTCTGCTCTGAATAGTTCATCAAAGAGATTTACTGATAATTTGACAGATTTATAATAGTATTAGTATTAATTATTTTTCCTATGCTGCTAATTTCAGATTTCCTACCAGACTGCTTTTGATTGAATTAGTAGGAAGTTCTCACTAGCTGCCAGACTGTGTCCCTCAGCTGGACTCCTGCCCTTGATCTGACCTTAACTCTTTGCTCTTAACCTCTTAGTCTTGGTGGAAGGTTCTGGGTTATAGGAGGCTAGTTGGGGGAGAAAACCAAGAGCTGAGAGGTGTCTCTGTAAGTGCGGTGAGGATGGCTTAGGCCAAGAGTTATGTGTCTGTCCAAAAATGTCCAGCCACAGTAACTCAATGGCCCTGACAAATATACTGGCCTCTGTGTTTATGATTTATAGTGTACATTTGTGTAGTGACTTAATCTAGAGTGGGAAAGGCAGGTGGGACTCAAGGAAAGAGGCAGATGAACAGAAAACGTAATCCTATGCCTATCTGGCAGATGTGCTGTTGATGAGATCTGAAGCATTCTATTTCTTCTTTCTCTTGCTTCATATACCAGTCGCTGTCCTCAACCTCTTTCCATTACACTGACCACTCTCTCATTCATCTGCTCAACTCAACCTCTGGAGTTGAGGACAGCATTCACCCTAATCCAGCAGCACTCACCTATGTGAGTAATTGAGGTTATAGCCCAGTGAGCAGTGTCACTATTCTTCTCATCTTTCCCACAATGGGATTCCTTTAGGGAGAGCTTTAAATGCCAGTGCCCTTGACCCCACCCCATGCAAACACAACTACAGACTCTGCGTCCCTGTACAATCTGCTGTGTTTTAAAATTAGTTTGGGTTCAATCTTCAATTTGATAAGCTACAAACATTATTTTGTAAAGGAAAAAAGCCAGATTGCTGTGTCAAATCCTTTGCTGGTGCAGCACATTATGCCATTATGACTGGGCCGTCTCATGGTGGAGACTTGGCCATGTGGGATCTGATTCTGAAATCGAATTGAAAAGCCTGAAGTTATAGCAGAGCCTCACACTTTTCACTGACGAATCAATAAATCAATTAAAACCCGAGTGACTAAACATACCCCGGCAGCTGCCCTAGACACGTACACACAGGATTGTAAATTCTTGTTTTAAAATCTGTGGCATGCCATGACTAAATTAGGGATAGAGAGAAAAATAGAAACGGCAAAGGAAAGAAGAGGAGGAGCCTGACAGGCACAGGGCTTGGCGGATGTGTTTATGCGGCAGAGGCAATAGTCCTATGGGACCCTGTGTGTGTATTAAGCTCTTCCAGAGACACACACACACACACACTCCCACCTACGCCTCTCCCAACCTGCTCTGACAGGAGTACTGTAGTATCTGTGCCTCTTTGGTTCCAGCCAGTGCCTGAGCCCTGCAGTCTTTTAGACGAATGTGTTACTGCTGAGAAGGAGAAAATAAGTAAATGGACATACTACTGAAAGCTTTGGTCTACATTGCTGATAGTTAGCATCTATCAGGAAGTCCTCCCCATCTGGTCCACCTGATCCTGTACATGAGTGCCATATTTGATGGAATATTATACAAGGGGGAGACAAGCAGGGTGGGAAATAGAGCTCATTAATTTTATTTGCAGTATTTAATCTATACTGATTCTAATCTGCTTTAGCACTGCTATTTAAACTGAGCAAGGGGATACAATGCCAGTACTGATCAGCACAAACAAAACCACAATCACTTACAAAGGCCCTTTTGTACTGAAGCTACATTGTGTCACTTGTTACTAGATGTTGCACTAGTTTTTCTCATTAATTACAAATAAGCAAGGAGCATTGAGGGCAGTAAACATGAAAGACAAAAAAGAATACTAATGCTAACATTTAGAGCATTGCACCTTTGGGACCTACTAGAAAGCTCCAAGTGTAGTCTCTGAAAGACCTTTGTGGTCAGCTTGTGGTCAACATGTGCAATGAACAGAGACACATGCACTCAAACTCATGAACTATGCTGCAGGGAGCAGATATTGCAGAAATTGTTTTGCCATTGTTCCTAGTCAAGCTAGGACAGATAGTGGCCTTAAAATATGTATTCCTCAGTACGTATATGTGAGTTGTTTATGCATGTCTTTGTTCCCATCCTTTACCCTTTTTTCAAGGAGACTTGAGAGGCAATTAGAAGAGATTTCAGAGGTTATACAATGTCTGTCAGACTGAAATATAGTAGAAATCAGAGTAAATGGGACAACTCATCTGGTGAGTTAATTCCAACAGATTTGAGTGCACCTCATCAGACAAACTTTTTAGCTAATTAAGCTCAGTTCTGTACTTAAATGCCTAAGTTGGCAAACAAACAAGCAGGGAGAGATAGCCTATTTCTACCCTGCATGATTCTCCAAGGTAGTTTAGTCAGCCCTTGAGTGCTGAATCAGAGCATGAAATCAAATGCCAAGAAGAGAACACAACGTCCCATGCTGACAAGACAAGGGGGTGCCCAGAGGAAGGTAGTGGGTGCTGTTTTTATTTAAATATGAAACATGAAAGTAAATAAAATAAAATAAATGCTTTACATATTAATTTTCATGACCAGTGCTCTTAATACATGAATCATCTCCAGTCTTGGTCACTTCTAAAATGTAAATGTGTGCAAGTGATCTTGAAAGAGTAGCTTTAAACATTTACAACTCCACATTCCCATTGGACAATTACCAGGATCCCTGTTGAAACCCTCATATTTTCTTTCAAAAAATTTAAAAGAAATAACAATAATAAAAATTTAAATGAAAAATTAAGCAATAAGACCTCTGTATGGTTAACGCATGGGTGAAATTAGCTTCCCCCAGCTGTTTCATTCAGAAATTCCACATTTCTTAAATATGACATTCATCTCATGTTGCTCTGGATAAGGGAGCTGGCTAAATGCCATAAATGTAATGTAAGTATCAGTACTGATGACTTTTTAATTAAATTGCCCTTCAGAGTGATGGAGTGAGCTGGTCAGCTTACCCATGTTTCTATACATTTTTTAGAACTTACCAAAATACTTACCTGTCTATTTTTAAGCATTATATTTGGCAGTTAATTCTAGGGTTCTTACCTTACCTTATAGACTAAATTCTAAGTCTATATTCATGTCTGAAAAGTGCTTGTAAGTTCAGCGGTGATGTATGAGATTGAATTCATGGCTTGACACTGTGACAAGCCCTCAAAAACATTTTAATGACTGATGTTCTGCTTTAATTGTTATCAGTTTTGCAACTGTGCGTTCTAAGAAATCCAGTGTGTAGGCTGAGAACAAAGGTAGGGTATCATGTGTTAAGGGTCAGGGGTAATTTTTTTTCTTTGTGGGGGGGAAAATTTGATTCTCATTATATGCCTCCATCTCACCCCATATCTCCCATGTGTCAATGCCATTTGAGCTCTCAATTATGTCTCCAGGATCCAATGAATGTTGAAAATGAAAAAGGGAATGGGGCACAGTCATTTTGTGCATATAAAAGACGAGTCTGCAGAGCGCATTACAATTTCCGATACATGGCCACAGAGATAAGAAGAGGAGTCCTTTTATTCATTTTTTTTATGGGTTTGCAAGGCGATGATGATATGTGTGGTTTCATTCTAAAAGATGAGGCAGGTAGATGAAAGCAGGTACAACACAGATAATGTAAGAGACCACCCTTAATGATGATAATTGAAATGTAAGTTACAACAGTGTACTAATGTTGGAGGTATCTGGAATTTATGAAGCTGATTGATCAGTCCTAGATATAACTGTTCTAGATTGTCAATTAACATAATTTAACTGGAATTATTATTAGTTGATCAGAATTTAGGGTTCAGATTAATCTAAAAAATCGCCTTCACTGTTTGCATTCCTAGCATTTCCACATGCATGCAGTGATTTTCTAGCCATACCAAAGTAAGTACAGTAAATTCACATGATGATAATTCAAAAGGATGTAGAGCAAATAAGAACAAGCCTATCGTATCATAATAACTTGACATTTCCTTTTCCTTCCTCTCCAGTGCTGATATCTGATAATACATCAGATCATGTTAACTAATACAATACATGTCACTGTCCTTGCACATCCTGTCCACTCTGCTCTATTCTTATAAAAGTCAGTGGGGACACAGACTTCACCTTGCTATTCTGTAAGACCAGTACTACTACCTACCTACCCTGTCCACTAAATGAATAGACTTTTAAATTGCCATTAAACTTTATACAATTAGTGCAGTTTTTTCTGGAGAATAAATCTGTTGTATGAAATGGCAGCATATTTAAGACCATGATCTGTGATACAGATCATGTATCACAGATCAATGATACCTTTGGAATGACAGATTAATCTCAATGTGGAGATAAGATTTAAGATTAATGAGATTAATCTTTAAGATTAATGAGATCCTCCACAACTAGTGCTTGGGGATTAAAAACTCAGAGCCAGACAGGGGGAGGAGGTGCTGTGATCATTCAGTCCCATGCTTTTTTAGACAGGTTCCTAAACTAAAACCCGAATATATGTACATATGCTGTCTAATTACCATTATAATGATTTCATAATAAATTGTAAATAGTCATGTAGAATTAGAATTTTATTGTAATAATATTGTCACACAAACTGGGATGACAGAGACGTGTAGGAGGAGATGAGAAACCTTGGTGCGGCGGGAATCGGCGAACGCCGACGGCGCGAGCCGCAACACCACACTGATGTTGTCGTTCGCGTTTTAAGACACAAGGCAGGGCAGAACGGGACGACAGGAAGGAGTTCAGGATTCAGGATAACAGAGAGGACAGGTACAGTCTTACTTGGGTTGAGGATTTCGGAGCCGAGTCTAATGACGTGTGTTATTCAATGACTGAGCAGTTGGCAGCTGCTCTCTAGCCTATTTATAGGAGTCACATTACCTTGTTTCCGTGTTACTCCCAGTCACATGATGGAATCATGTGACAGTCCCCCCCCCCTCCAGGGCCGACCTCCGACGGCCCCGGAGCAGTGGCGGTACGCTGCCAGTGCTCAGTCACCAGAGAAGGGTCCAGGATGAAACGACTTGGGATTCAAGACCGTTCTTCTGGTCCATAGCCGGTCCAATGCACCAGGTACTGAACCCCCCGACCTCTGCGCCGAGAGGCAATAATGCGCTCCACAGTGTATGCGGGTCCCCCGTCGACGATGCGTGGTGGTGGCAGATCCGGAGCCGGAGGATGAAGCGAGGATCTGACAAAGGGCTTTAGTTTGCTGACATGAAAAACCGGATGGATACAGATGGCAGGAGGGAGTTGGAGACGGTAGGTGAGGGGGTTGATCCGGCTGAGGATCCGGAATGGCCCGATGTATCGAGGTGACAGTTTGTGTGACTCAGTCCTGAGACGCAGGCCTTGGGTGGATAGCCACACTCTCTGTTCCACTCGGAAGCGCAGTCACCGGGGGTGCCGGCGGTCGTGCTGGGTGGACATCCTTCGTGAGGTGGCAAGCAGGGCCGACTGCGCGGATTTCCAGGCCTTTCGGCAACCGCGGATCATCTGACGGGCCGAGGGGACCCCACCTGCGGGCACCTGGTGAGCGAAGATGGGGGGATGATATCCATGACATATCAAAGGGGCTATGGCCATTGGCGGAGGAGACTTGCAGGTTGTGGGCCAGCTCCGCCCAAAGGAGAAACCCGGGCCAGGTGCGTTGGTGTTCCGACACAAAGCACTGCAGGTATCGTCCCAGCTGTTGGTTGGCCCTCTCCACCTGGCCGTTGGTCTGGGGATGGTAGCCAGAGGAGAGGCTGCAGGTTGATCCAATGAGGCGACAGAACGCCTTCCACACAGCTGAGACGAATTGGGGTCCCCGATCAGAGACGATGTCCTGGGGGAACCCATGAAGGCGGACCACGTGTTGAAGCACGAGGTCAGCGGTTGTGGCAGAGGATGGTAGGCCGGGCAGGGTGACCAAGTGGACCGCTTTGGAGAAGCGATCCACTATGGTCAGGATGGTGGTCATACCATTAGATTCAGGGAGACTGGTGATGAAGTCCAAGGTGAGGTGGGTCCAGGGGCGATGAGGAATGGGAAGAGGACGCAGGGGCCCAGCAGCCGGAGTGTTGGTAGTCTTGGCCCGGGCACAGATGTCACAGGCATCAATGTAGGCCGGTACGTCGTACCGAAGGCCACCAGAACGCCGAATGAAGGAGAGGGTCCGTTGGCGTCCTGGATGCCCTGAGAGCACGGAGGAATAGCCCCAATGCAGTATATTGGGCCACCAGGTATTTGGATGTACAGGCACCCTGGTGGGGTGTTAGCTGGTCCAGGGTCGGACACCTGGGCAGCCCGGACCTTCGTCTCGAGGGACCACCGGAGAGGGCCCAGGATGCGATGAGGAGGAAGAATGGGTTCGGGGTCGGAGGATGGTGAGTCTGGAGCATGCTGACGTGAAAGAGCATCGTCTTTTTGATTTTTGGAACCGGGACGGTAGGAGAGTTGAAAATCAAAAAATGAATTGAAAATCAAAAAATAACGCCCACCTCGCCTGGCGGGGATTGAGTTGTTTGGTGGCTTTGATTGATATGAGATTTTGGTGATCGGTCCAGACCACAAAGGGGGTGTCACTGCCTTGCAGCCAGTGCCGCCACTCCTCAAGGGCCCACCTGACTGCCAGCAGTTGATGGGCGAGCAATCTCTTCAGTACTGCTCTCATGTGTTGGATATGTGATTCCAGGGTGGGCGAGTAGTCCAGGTAGGCATACACCCACCGTCCCAGCATGTCCTGGAGAGCATCATTGATGAACTGCTGGAAGACGGCGGGTGCATTACACAGACCAAAGGGGATGACCAGAGATTCAAAGTGACCAGTGGGAGTGATGAAGGCTGTCTTCCACTCGTCGCCCTCTCAGATGCAAATCAGGTTATAGGCCGAACGGAGATCCAGCTTTGTGAAGTACTTCGCTCCCGAGAGGGCGTCGAGGGCAGTGTTGGTGAGGGGTAATGGCGTTCGATTTTTGATAGTGATTTTGTTCAGTCCACGATAATCCACGGTCGCAGACAACCATCCTGCTTGGTCACGAAGAAGAACCCTGTCCCAGCCGGGGAACTCGATGGGCGGATGGTGCCGTGCTGGAGCGCCTCCACCACGAACCATTCCATGGCCAGTTGCTCTGCTTTCGAGAGAGAGTAGAGATGTCCTTTCGGGGGAGTGGTTCCCAGTAGCAGGTCAATGGCCATGTCGCCTGGTTGATGGGGAGGCAGCTGGGCAGCTGTGGCTGGACTGAAGACGGAGACTAGGTCATGATAGCAGGAGGGGACATGGTCTAACACAGGACGGGTCGGTTCTGGGTTTGAGGAGGCAGACGGGGAGGGCTGTGGCAGAAGGCAATGGTGATGGCAGTGCGCTCCCCACTCCGTGCCGATCAGCTGGGTGTCCCGTTTCCCGGACAAATAGAGCAGGTCAGGCGGAGGTGTGAAGGCGAAGCGCAGTACGCACACAAACCCTCCCGAAAACGCCACTGCTTTTCTTCTTGAGTGAGGGTTGTCCTTCCCAGCTGCATGGGTACCCCCCTATGGTCTGGAGGAGTGACGGTGGGCTGAGGTGGTGAGAAATGCGGTCGGGGAGTCCGGTGCTAGGTTGGAGTGGATGCCGCAGTTTTCGGGAGTTTTCAATCTTCAGCACGAGTTGTATGAAGGCCTCATACGTTCCCATACATCAAGGGTTCGTGATCTTGTGGTGAACTGGCTGACAGATGAGGAACCCTCGCGCAGATGGTAGAGCTACGACGCAACGTCTTCCACACTGTCCGGATAGCAAAAGGTGATTTTCAATTCCTCCACGAATTTGGAATTTGAGAGGGACGCAGAACTGGGTGAGCTGATTTGCGAGGCCGTCCACTCCGCCGCGGGACCGACGAGTAACGTGAGTAAAAGGGCGATTTGAGATCGGGAGCTGGGTTAGCGGCTAGGCTGCAGCTCGGAAATCAACGAGAGAGTGGTGAGGAGCGCCTCGCCGTTCCCCTCAGTCCCGTTCCAGCGCTCCGGAAGCGCCAAACTGGGTTCGGGAACCGCAGGGGGGTGAGGGCTCTGCGCAGTGTTCGCCGCTTCATGCTCTTGCCGCGTGACAGTCATCTCATGTAAACGCTGCCGCAGGAAGCGAACGTCCTGTGACAGACATTCAATAAGATTCTCTTGCCGCGCTACTCGATTGCATAAAGCAGCGAAATCTAAAGCGAGTACAGGCTCAGTCATTCTGTCACACGAACCGGGATCAGAATGAGAGAGACGTGTAGGAGGAGACGAGAAACCTTGGTGCGGCGGGACGCACGGAGGCTTATATACAGTCCATCCGGAAAGTATTATATATATAAGTATAGTTTTTTCCACATTTTGTTATGTTACAGCCTTATTCCAAAATGGTTTAAATGCATTTTTTGCTCCGAAAAACAAACAAAAAAAAAACATGATGACAACAATGACTTGAGGTTTTGGCAAATTTATTAAAAAAAAAAAAAAAAACGGAGAAATAACATGTACACAAGGATTCACAGACTTTGCTCAATACATTGTCGATGCATCTTTTGCTGCAATTACAGTCTCAAGTCTTTTTGATACTGATAGGTATGGTAAGCTTGGCACACCTACCCTTGGCCAGTTTCGCCAATTCCTCTTTGCAGCACCTCTCAGCGTTGGTGCACAGTCATTTTAAGATCATCATTCAGATTCTGGGCTAAGGCACTGAAGTCTGGGCTCTGACTAGGTCACTCAAGGACATTCACAGAGTTGTCCTGAAGCCACTCGTTGCCTTATTGGCTGTGTTTAGGGTTGTTTTCTTTCGCAAAGGTGAATTTTTTTTTTCAAGAGCACTTTGAAGCAGGTTTTCATCCAGGATGTCTCTGTACATTTCTGCAGCCATCTTTCCCTCTATCCTGACTAGTCTCCCAGTCCCTGCAGCTGAAAAACATACCCACCACCTGCCACCACCATGCTTCACTGCAGGTATGGTTTTGACCTGGTGATGAGCGATGCCTGATTTCTTCCAAATGATATGCCTGGCATTTACATGAAAGAGTTCAATCTTTGTCTTATAAGACCAGATAATTGTTTCTCATGGTCTTAGAGTCCTTTTGGTTGTCACACGAATACCACTGTTTTAATCTGCGAGCGTGAAAGCTGGAATACCCACGGATGTTCCTGCTTGCATAAACAAAACACTAAACACAGGCAGGACACAAACACAAGTCAGGAGTAAACAAAGAACAGTTTTACTTCATGAAGAGAAGTGAGGCGAAGAGCCGAGTCGAGACATGCACAAAATGCAAACAATAACCGAGCGAGTTCAAATTCAAATTCAAATTTTATTTATCGAAGTCATACACGGTATGATATGAAGTGAAATGCTTTTGGCGACTACTACAGACCACAGTATTGCAAATGTTGCAAGTATACAACATTTAAGCCTTATCTAAGCCATCTAAGCCTTATCAGGGCTCTTAGTTTGTATACTTGATATTCTATAGAAATCGAACGAGAATTGCTGGTGTCTTCCCATTGTAAGTCGCTTTGGATAAAAGCGTCTGCCAAATAAAGTAAAGTAAAGTATACAATGAACCAATATGCAAATATTGCAAACATAACCAAATATTACACTTTTACGTCTTTAACATAAAATATGTGTAACTGGTAGGGTGAGGGTGTGCAAATGAGTTAAAGACAAAGCGTTACAGCGTTACCAACTTCTGTGTTGCTCCCAGTTACATGAACGGAGTCACCATCTGGCCACTTTACCATAGAGGGCTGATTGGTGGATTGCTGCAGAGATGGTTCTACTTCTAGAAGGTTCTCCTCTGTCCACAGAGGACTTCTGTAGCTCTGACAGAGTGACCATCACTTCTCCCTCAATAACTCAGTTTAGGTACCTGGCGAGTTCTAGGAAGAGAAACATCTCCAGGATGTTGGTTTTGAACTTCTTCCACTTAAGGATGATGGAAGCCACTGGACCTCCATAGCAGCAGACCTTTTCCGTAACCTTCACCAGATTTGTGATACAACCCTACCTACCTAGTGGGTAAGGAAGCAGACCAGTAATCAGAAGGTTGCCGGTTTGAATAATGAACCGCCAAGGTGCCACTGAGCATCCCCACACACTGCTCCCCAGGTGCCCAGGTGCCTACCAACTGCTCAATAAAGTGATGGGTTAAATGCAGAGGACAGATTTCATTGTGTGCACCATGTGCTGTGCATCATAATGACATTCACTTTCACTTAACTCTGATGTCTATAGACAGTTCATTTGATTTCATGCTTGGTTTGTGTTCTGACATGTACTGTCAACTGTGGGACCTTATATAGACAAGTGTGTGCCTTTCCAAATCATGTCCAATCAACTGTTTTTTCAACAGGTGAACTCAATTTAATCTGCAGAAACATCTCCAGGATGATTAGAGCCCTAGCAAGAACCCTAGCCAGGGCTATCAGAAAAACAGCTGCAGAACTTAAGCCTCTCAGGCTGCATGCTTATCTGGTCAATGCCTGAAATTAGTCATATGATTTATTTATTTAAATTTGTGTGCTTCTATGTGGGAGGGCTTGCAGCTGGTGAGATTTGTTGGTGGACTGGTCCAGTCGAGCTAAAAATTATTGTCACACCAGTAGAGCTGCCTTCAGATGGTGCCCCGGACTGACAGTCTGCTTTCAAATCCCTTCACACATTCCTTTCTAAACTGCCCCCTTTAGTTTCAAAAGTGTTGTATTTCTTTTTTATTTTATCTGGCTTGATATAATCACTCTTTATACATGCTATAACATGAAAAATGTTTACAGTTTTATGTAAAAACTGAGCCAAATTGATATAACTAAAAATAATCTGAACAATGATCTGTAGACCATGGCCAACAGCTCACACTCTCTTTCCTCACTCGCTGCCGAATGCCCTGGGACATTCAGTCATACACCGTGTTCAGGTTCAACAACGTCTTGCCTGCTGACTAGGCCATAGCAAAGAAGCATTTCATTTTGGAGCCTGAAGTCAGATCACGCTAACACATTTTTATATATATATATTTTACACTACTGAATAGCAGCAATCCTTCACCAGGCATTAAACTAATAAAGTAGGTCCCTCAAGTAGCACCAGAGCACATCAGAGAACAGAAAGAATATTTAGCAAATCTGATATTTTATTTACTTGGAAAGGTTGAGTTTTCTGTCCATTACTGCACATGGTCTCCTCAGCATATAGTTTCATGCCTGGTGAAGGATTGCTACAATTCATTAGTGTTCTTAATGGTTAATTGGCAGAAACCTCAACAATAAATGAAGGATGGCAAGGGTGCTATTACTGTCCCTAAATGCAAGCACCCACTGGCTTTTCGCTACTTTTCATTAGATGCACAGAGACTAAGATCAGAGATGTCTTGTGCCACAATTGTAATTTCTATTACAAATTGGCCAAGGTCCATTCCCTTACCCACTACGCCAACCACTGCCTACTCCAACCACTCTCCACTATGAGTCACACTGCTTGTGGAGTAGAAATAGATGTGAACAGATGAAATGTATGTTACTGATATGGAATATGTTATGAAAAGATTTTATTACAGAATTTGATGAAAAAAAAAAAGTCAACATAAAATGTCATTGTAGGATTTCAAAATGGTACCCCCATGTGCTTGTATGCATGCCTGACAACATGCTCGTATGAGTTGGCTGATCTTCGTGCATCTTCTCCCAGATCCTGACTCATCAGATGGACATAAACATGATGTCCCCGGGATGTTCTATTGAATTTAAGCCAGGTGGAGGCCAGTCAATTGTATCAATTCCTTAACCCTCCATGAACAACCTGTATGTTGCAGGAGCATAGTCAAAATCCACAATACTTGGCAGTGAGCAGAGGGCCCACTTCAGGATGTCGGGCCTCAGTATATCCTTATCAGGTCTGTTTCTAATGATTTGGTCAGAGACATTCTCAGAGACATTTGTAGGTCACTTTGTAGAGTCTGTCAGTACTCATCCTTCTCCTCCTTTCAAAACAAGTGTTTGAGGGTGGTAGCTGTGTATGTGCATTTACATTTACAGCATTTATCACACGCCCTTATCCAGAGCGACTTACAATCAGTAGTTACAAGGACAGTCTCCCTGGAGCAACATAGGGTTAAGTGTCTTGCTCAGGGACACAATGGTAGTAAGTGGGATTCGAACCCGGGTCTTCTGGTTCATAGGCGAGTGTGTTACCCACTGGGCTACTACCAATGTAAATGTGCACATATTTGTGCCTGTATTTTTTCAGCCCTTCAGTTTCCTAGTCAGACTTGGCGTCACCTGATGATCAGTGAGACATTTCACGGTCTCTGCTTCTGTCTGAGAATTGGACCGTTTTACAGTCTGTAGATGTATCTGTACATCAGAAAGCAGTTCAATCTGAAAGCTGACACTAAGCAGTCAGTGGGATTTTATTTATTTCCTTCTGACATAGAATGGGTTTTATTGATAAGATGGGATTCTTATAAATAGCTGAACTTACACAGACTTGTATTGCCTGTATACTATGGGTATGTAAAAATATAATGGTTAATTACAGTAATTTTAATGGTTTTAATCAAACAGTAGTTTCAGTAGTTTTTGACTCTGAGCTAGACTTAGTTGCAGCAGTCCTGATATATAATGGCACTTTTTTGACATCATCAGGGACAAATTAGTGAAAAAAAGTGCATCTGACTGTCTGGCATCTTGGGTATCCTGAAGAGGTTTGGCATCCCGTGCTTCCTGAAATAGTCTGTTTCTGGACCTGTCATCCCCTGCAGGGTTTCACAGCTGTTGTGAAACCCTGCACACAAATTGTGCATTCAAGCTAAACATTGGAAAACACTGTTTACACCTGTCATTTGCTGAACCATCAACAGGAAAATTGAGAGTATGATTTTAAATGGTGTTTATTTTGTACCCTTTTAGAACTTAAGAAAAGGTAGAGAGAGTGAGAGAGAATATGTCTTAGAGCATGTACATACATTTGTGGCCAAACACTTGATGAAAGATTATTTTATTCATTAGCACATTTCATATAATATAGTATTCCTGAACATGTGATCTCTTTCCATGATTCCGCTTTTTAAAAAAATGAGTTTTTCTCTCAATATTTTCAATAGGTTATGTTATGCTGGAGGATTCTGAGACAATCCTTTTCCATCGCTATTCCATCCTATTTGTTCTACTGGAAACAAAGTGTGATCAAATCATACAGTCATGGCTATGAATGACAAATACTGTCACAAATTTTGCTACTTCTGTTTTTATTATTTGTTATGAAGAGTGAATTGCACAAGGCTGGAGACCATTCTGTCATGCTGATTGAGTTAGAATAGCAGACTGAATGCTTTAAAAGGTAATGCTTAGAATTGTTGTTCTTCCTCTGTTAACCATGGTTACCTCCAAGCAAACATGTGCAGACATCTGTGTTGCATAAAAAAGGGCTTCACAGGCAAGGATATTACTTCTACTAAGATTACACCTAGATCAACCATTTATCGGATCATCAAAAACTTAATCAGAGAGGTTCAAGTATTGTGAAGAAGGTTCAGGGTGCCCAAGAAAGTCCAGCAAGTACCTGAACACCAGGAAAGATCATTCAGCTGTGGGATCAGGGTGCCACCAGTGCAGAGCTTGCTCAGGAATGGCAGCAGGCAGGTGTGAGTGCACCTCAGACCTGATATTCTGCAATTAGTACAGGGACTGGACTGCTGAGGACTGGGGTAATATCATTTTCTCTGATGAATCCACTTTCCAATTGTTTGGGGCATCTGAAAAAATTATTGTCCAGAGAAGAAAAGGTGAGCACTGCCATCAGTCCTCTCTTGTGCCAACAGTAAAGCATCCGGAGACCATTCAAGTATGGGGCTGCTTCTCATCTAAGGGAGTGGGCTTACTCACAAGAACAGAGCCATGAATAAAGAACAGTACCAAAACATCCTCTGACAACAACTTTTCCAAACTATCCAAGAGTGGTGAAGAACAATGCCTTTTCCAGCAAGATGGATCACCATGCCATAAAGCCAAAGTGATAACCAAATTAATTCATAAGGACGTGATTTCAGTAATGTATTAATAATTCCACGTGTTTGACACCTCGTACCCATTGAGTGTCTCATGGTAAATGTTAACAATATACTGATCTTAGTAATGTACGAAAAAAGAGGGCGTCCACAGAATTATTCACAATTACTAATAAATGATCTTAATATAGAGCTGATCTTTATGTGTAGTGACTTTATATTTTAACACAGGAAAACTTGGTACACCCTCCAGAGATGTCATTTTTGGGGTTTATTAAACAGACAAATCTATTGCTGCAACGAACCACATCAAACATAGGAGTATGAAAACCTAGAATATGATTGTATGGAGTACAAAAGATTATGGAGTATGAAAGATTTCATTCATCCCCACATTCATCCCCACACCTAATTATGATACCAGTGTAATAATAAGATATTAACTCTCGTTTAACTACATATCAGGTTAAAAAATGGTGTTGCAGATAACTGCAAGCTGTACGCAGACCCTTGTTTATGCTGACAGGCAAGATGCAACGAGTGGCCACCCCACTATGAATAACGTGCCAGCAGCTTGTGTGTGCATGTGTGTGAGTGCTCCTACTCTAATGCAGGCTGTGACGTCACCTGGCAGCATCATTGCGTTGTGTGGCAGCGTGTCGCGAATGTCGGTGCGGTTTCTGATTCTTGCTCGTGGCCTTTCTCCTGTGGTTGCTGAGTGCCGCGCCTGGTGGTCGATGATCATCAAACTATTTCTTTGTATGCATGGCACAATTTTAGAAGCATTATTTAAACAATTCATTGTACTGTGCTATGTTGATTGGTACTATTTACAGATAATATCTATTTTTATGCATGTGTTTCTTAACACATTGTTTCAAGCAAAAACATAATATTTACTTGGCCACCAGAATAAAAGCTGATCTACCAGAGTATTGACAGAAAAATTGGAGTCTGACCTTCTGGTGTACTGAGAAACCATTGCAGAATAAACATTCCAGGAACAAGATCGAAGAATTTGTCAGTATTATTCACTTGTTCCACACATTATATGAAGTGCATTTTTTTATTTTTCCTTTGGGTTCAACAGAATAATCACAGCAAAATGTATTATTTACCATAGTTTTGTGAAGAATGGTTAAAACATTTTGTGACTAGGAATGGGTAAATTCTATCTCCACTTGAGCATCTGTGAATGTGTGCTTTAAGGGCTCACCCAAATATATATAGGGGCCTAATTTGGACCTAATCATTACATTAGGAATGACCTCCACCAACTGTTCTGGCTTGTGCAGTGTGTGGGGACGGTGCTTTGCTCAGTGGTGCTTTGCTTCTGATTACGGGGCCGCTTCTTTAACCGCTAGGCCATCACTGCTCCATAACCCACCACCCGCAGGAGGAACATGAAGGGTCCGGTGGTAGTAGCCTAGTGGGTAACACACTCGCCTATGAACCAGAAGACCCGGGTTCGAATCCCACTTACTACCATTGTGTCCCTGAGCAAGACACTTAACCCTAAGTTGCTCCAGGGGGACTGTCCCTGTATCTACTGATTGTAAGTCGCTCTGGATAAGGGCGTCTGATAAATGCTGTAAATGTAAATGTAATGTAAATGTTCGGTGCAATGTGGATTGGGTGGCAGACCGAGGTGGGAGCTTTGACAGTCTGATCCCCAGACAAGGAAACTGGCTATTGGGACATAGAAAGTCACCTCTCTGGTGGGGAAGGAGCTGGAGTTTGAGAAAAAGGTTGAGCAGTACCGGCTAGATATAGCATTGGCTGAGTACACATAGCATTGGCTGGGGAATGGGTCCTGACTGTTGTTTGTGCTTATGTGCCAAATAGCAGCTCAGAGTACCCAGGCTTTTTGGAGTCTCTGGGATGAATGCTAGATAGTGCTCCGACTGGGGACTCCATTACTGGGGGGCTTCAACAATCATATGGGCAATGACAGCATGACCTAAGGGTCGTGATTGGGAGGAATGGCTCGCCAGATCTGAACTGAGTTTGACCATAACAAATACACCATGTTCAAACATAAGGATGCCCAGCCTTGGTCTCAGGTCGATGATTGACTTTGTAGTCATATCATCTGACCTGTGGCCTTATGTTTTGGAAACTCGACTGAATAGAGGAGCGTAGCTGTCAACTGATCACCACCTGATAGTGAGTTGGATCAGGTGGCAGGGGAAGATGCCATGTAGACCTGGGAGAACCAAACGTAAAGTGAGGGTCTGCTGGGAATGCCTGGCAGAAGAACCTGTCAAGATGGTCTTCAATTCCCAGGGAGGAGTTCGGTGAGGCCATGGAGAACTACCGATCGGTTCCAAAGAGGTTATGGCAAACCATCTGACGCCTCAGGAGAGGAAGGCATCAACTCGCTCACATTGTTTACAGTGGGGATGGGGAGATTCTGATGTTGACTGGGGCTATAGTCAGGCGGTAGAAGGAAACTTTGAGGAGCTCCTAAATCCCACGATGCACATTCTGAGGAGGAACCAGAGATGGGATACCTGGGTATGGATACCTGGGTATGGACTGCTCAGGGGTGGTAGTAGCCTAGGGGTAACACACTTGCCTATGAACCATTGTGTCCCTGAGCAAGACACTTAACCCTAAGTTGCTCCAGGGGGACTGTCCCTGTAACTACTGATTGTAAGTCTCTGGATGGCGGCCCCGGACCCTCGGCCTGGCTCCCCGGCGTGGTCCCGCATGGCAGCCCCGGACCCTCGGCCTGGCTCCCCGGCGTGGTCCCGCATGGCGGCCCCGGACTCCCGTACCTGCACACAATAATCAGGGCCGATCCATCTGGGTACGTATGGGCCCTGTCTCCACACGTCCCCTCTGACACGTCTTGTGTCACCCCCTACACCGCGCAGGGAGATTGTCCCAGAGCCTCCGGCGACTGTTCCAGGCACCCTAGGCTGGTGCCTTCTGGGACTATGCAGCCCCTCTCACTGCACGGCCCTGGTGCCAAGGGGGGGGCATTGCCAGACCATCCGGCTAGCCCCTTCTGCGTCAGTTGGGACAAGCAGGCCCTCTTCCTGCCTGTCCCAGCTGGGTCCTCATGCCTACCTGGGGGCTCTATGGCGCTCCACCCCTCTGGAGGCGGACGCAGGCCCATGCCTGGCCCGCCCTCCTCACCGGCTACCGGAGGACCCAGCTCAATCGCTTCCCCACCTACCCTCCCCTCAGGAGGAGCCCCCAACCCGAACTGCACCCCCCCAAAAAATTATTTGGGGGAGCACCCCGCCCGGCTGGACCTTGGGGCTCGTCCACCTCACCTTGGACCGGTGCAGTCAGGTTGGGAACTCCCTCCCTGGGGTTCAGCTCTGCTGCTGGGTCACCATCTGGTGGACACAAAGAGGGGAAGTGGGGGCGACATACGGACACATATACCACGCACACACACACACAGACAGAGACAGACAGACAGAAGAGAGGGTCGTCTGGCTCCCTCTCTGGGCTCTCCGGGACCTCCTCAGGGGGCACAGCCAGGATCTCAGGAGGAGCGCCCGACAGTGCTGGGTCTTCTTGCCCCGGATCCTGACTGGCGCTGGACGTGGAGGGACAGAGTTCGATCCCTGGCTCAGGCTCTAGCCGATCAAACTCCGCCCTCAGTCTCTGCTGGAAGTCCCGAAAACTCCTGTCTGTCTCTCCCTGCTGCCAGAGGGCTGCGCTCCAGCCCCATGCTGACCCAAGCAGACACGCGAGGATGGTGGTGGTCTTATCAGTGTCTGCTGCCCCACTGAAGGGTCCCGGGACAATTGGGCTGTCCCACACGGGGCTGGGCAACTGCAGCGCAGTTGCTGGATGGACGCGATGGGCGGAGCCATCCCGGCACCGACTGCCCAAACGGCGTCATCCTGGTCGTCGTCCATGTCAACCTCGTACCCCCGGAAGTCACATGGGTCATCACGGACGCCGCGATGATCTCGGACGCGCACGCTGGGCGGAGCCATCGCGGCAACAACCGCCCACCGAAAATCCACGTTATCATCGCTTTCGTCATCCGTGTCCTCCCACCGGTGACTCCGAGGGTCGTCCACCCTGCGAACATCCTGGACCCAGGGTGCGATCAGGGACGCCGCCGTTGTCGCTTCTCACCCCCCTGGAAGTGAGGTGGGTCCCCATGGACCTTGCGACGATCGCAGACTGGCGCGATGGGCGGAGCACAACTCTCGTCTCCCGTGCTCTCGTCGTCGTCCGTGTCGTCCCAGTCCACGGGGAGCCTTGCCAGCAGAGCGCAGAGTTCTTGGCTCAACATGGCGAAGATCGTGGGGGTCGCATCTTCTGCGCTCGCTGCCCACGTCACTTCCTCGCTGCTGCCGACGCCAACGTCCTCGCTCCGCCCACTCACCCGCCGACGTTGTCGCTTCCGGGATTCGCGGAGTTTCCCGGGGGTGACGTCATCACGCGGCGCCGCGTACCACGGCTTCTCGGGAAGAAAACGCTCCACCAGAACGGGCGCCGCGTCTCTCCCCTGGCCTCCGCGTTCGCCGTGCCGGGCTGCGTCCTTCGCGGCGCTTCTTCTCCTCTGCTTTTTACCTCTACGCTTTTGGGTAGGTCTCCGGCATTCTGTCACGACTACGGACTTACGGGGGAAGGATGCGCAGAGGTCTGACATACTGGGAAGGGTTTTTTTATTATTAAATAAACAATAAACACAAATAAAGACGGGCGCGGTGGCCGAAAACGATTTAACTTAAACAAAGAACACAAACTAACCCGTAGGCGTGTGGCGATTGCCAGAACTGAAAATTACCAACATGCACACTGTTGCCAACTGAAGTTCACAAAAATTCCGGAGACCTAGAAGGGGCGGAAACATCCGGCATTTATGGGGCGTCAGGATTGGAGTCAGGTGTGGAGCCCAGCTGCAGGCAATCCTGACAATTAGAGGCTTTCAGGTCTTTGATAAACTTTGTGAACATTGTGAATTAATATTAGAACTGAAAGAATTAACTAAAAGAATTCTGAAAACTAGAAACTACACACCCCAATGGGTGTAATTTACAGACCACATTGGATTGACAGACCACATTGGATTACCTTCTGGAATGCAAACATCCCAGCCATTGGGGACTCATGTATTATCTGTGTTTCTTGCGGCCAATCCCAAACCCGGGTAGATGAGATGGTTGCATAAGGTAGGACATTCGTTATAAAACTTTTACCAAAACGGTTGATCTCGTGTGGCAACTTCGGGAGCAGCCGACGGGATACAAAGACTTTCTGAAATAGAAGCAAAAATGACAAAATTCTGGAATACAAGCACAACTTTATTCATGACGCAAGTGAGAAAGAGCTCATTATAATCATTCTATTAATTTCATTGTTGATCTTATTAGTTAATGAATAGGGCCTTAATACAGTTCACAGTTCACCAATCTGAATTTGCATCTTCTAAAACAGCTCTCTACAGTAATTAATGAACAGAATAAATACTTTGATCAAATGTTGAGACCATTTATTTATGCATATAATTATGGACTAATGTGTTTATTGTACATCTGCCCTTACTTTCTTAATTTTGTCAATTGAACATTCTGGCTATACTGCTCAATCCGCGTGTGAGCCTACTAGTGCGTTAACGTGGATACAACAGCAAGCCAAACTTGTTTCTCACAAGCCAGGAATGCGAGCGTATTGCTCCTTTATTTCTCAGCTTTGTACAGTGACCAGTGAAAAAGCAAGTAAAAAGACATTGATTTAACGAACATGAGAAAAATGTGAAACACCCGGCCGAAAAAACCCGCCTTATTATGGGATGAGTCAAAATAAAGGTCCGCAATCTGTATAAAGACACTCTTCTCCCCTAAACATTTCTATGTTAGAACCACAGCAAACATAAAACCTAAAATAAACACCCAATAGTCAACTCGAGGGCAGAACACTGGCACTTTTCATTAGTCTTTGTCATGACCCGAACCGGTCCTGGCAGACCGTGGTAGCTTTTCCTGCTGTTTTTGTGCCCATCATGTGTGCCTGATGAGTTTTTTCACCTGTGGTATTAGAAAAAATGTGTCTTGAATGTGTCTTGTAATCGTATTTACATTAGTTCTGTCACCCAATGAGTGGTCCTGCTGTGTTTTCTTGTATTGACATTAAATCCCTCTCTTGTGTTGGAATTGTGCATTTGCGTCCTGCCTGCCCTGCTCCACTTTCACAGTGTTAAAATGTTTAAGAAGCCTTATTTATGTAAGGCTTTAAGTGAAGGCACAAATGAATTTAGCAAATGAAGTAGGATAATATTTTTTTCAGCAGTTTAGACTTCCTCTGGAGGGAATTTAACCTGTGTTTGATCTATGTTTATTATGAAAATTCATAGCAAGTGACGTTTGTTTCCCATTATGCAACTGGTCAACCATTTCATTTTCTCAGTCATGTAACTGGTCCACCATCTCCTCCATTCTCTCAACACTGATCTCTGTAAATGACTTTGACCTCTGCAAAGACAAATGACAGGTCAGACAGACAAGAGTTGGGAGGTTATAGTAATGTAAATGCAGTCGGAGCATGTCAACAATAGCATTCATCACCAGTTTGTCTTCACGATTGTAAACAAGGTCCCAGTTTAAGAGTCACCTTGCAAAAATGCACAAACCCATTATTGTTCATGTGGTTTCCTGTTTTTTTTATTGAAATGTGGTTGTTCATTATTGTTCATGTGGTTATTGAAAATGGTATGTTATTGTTTCTGACATGTTCTTTTGGGTAAGATTGAACTGGAAAATGTTTCACAGAACCAGAATTTTGGTTTATGACTCACTGTGAATGAGTCATTTTGCATAACAGTTAGATGAGGCAGATCAGTTCATCTCTAAAGTTCAATTATCCTCAATGTTCAATTTTATAGCTGAAGTCTGTCTCTTCATGTTTAAAAACTATAAATGTTTGTAACATGAGCCAATTTTGAATCTCATTACCCTCTTCAATCTCTGTGCTACAGGAACGGGGACGGGTCGGTGTGATTTTCAATGTGGGAACAGATGACATCATGATCGAAGAGAGTGCAGTTATGGTGAGCGATGGGAAATATCACGTGGTGCGCTTCACACGCAGTGGAGGCAATGCTACACTGCAGGTGGACAACCAGCCCGTCATTGAACGCTTCCCCTCAGGTAGGCCCGCCCTGACCTCTCACTCCTGGGGTCTAAAAAACAGAACATTCCATAGAACACAGTGAAAAGTGGAGGATGATCCAAAAAGTTAACCTCATGAGAAAGAGAGAGAAGTCAAACAGCAAAGGTCCCTGGTTTCTCCTTTCTTCCTCCCTGCCCTGTAAAAACATCTGCTGTAAGCATCACTCAGCCCAGAGCTGTGTGACTCAGGGTGTTTACTTGTGCATATTTGTCAGAGCCTGCATTTATGCAGTTGTCACATAAATCCAACAAATACAAGCCCTATTGTATAACCAACATTCCAGTGCAGAAAGACTAAAGAAAAATGTAGCAATGCATAGATATCTTAGACATTTTCTCTCTCTTGTTAGTGGGTTTACCTTTGATGATCTTATCTACTTCCACCACGGTAAAGAAAGGAAGACATTTTCTGTTTAAACTTATCACACTAGACATATAAACCAACCAATGAAACGTTTACATAGATACATACATGGCACTCCAGATACAGTGATAGAGGAAAAACCCTTCATTATTAGCCATGTGGTCCTGGTTTAAAAGTCAGATATTATCACATATCTATCAAGGGTCTCAAAACAATACATCAAATGTTACATGAACATTAGATGATTTGATGTATAAATACATTTTTGGCAGGTTCATCATTTGAGTCACCCATTTTAGTTATTCACATGTTCACTGACATACTATCACAACAAATTGACTTCCAATAACAATAATCTACAATAGTTTTACTGATGTTCAGTAACAGCAACTAAAAGCTCCAAAAACAAATGTTTTAACGTATACCAGGTACCATTTTAAACCAAAAGTCTAAGTAGCCATTCAGTAAGCTATTCACCAGGCATCTCCAACCCCTGTGCTGTACAAAGCTTCAGAGAATCAGCATTAGCTGAGTAGAAGAGCTGAAAAAAATGTATTTACACTACAAGGATGCATAGATGAGGTCTTACCTGCCATGTCACTTGTGACCCACAATAATGTGTTTGCTGCTTTCTGTACAATGTTTCTGTCAGGCTGGTCCCACACATATTTACCTTTTTGTTCCATGGAAAGGCCATTGCTTTCAGCAGTTGTCAAAGGGGGCAGAAGGTTAGCAATATCTGGATAGCAAAAAAGGTGTTGTCTGAGTCACTGAGTTGGGTAAAAATTACAGTTGGCAGACCTACCACATATAGCTGTTGATAATGAGCAGCATGTTGTTAGATTCTGTTTAAGAAGACAAAGCATTTGCACTTTTCTCAGCTTTTTATATCATGCTTCTTGAAAGGTTCATGCTTCATTTCAACTTTGACTGCGGTGCGCACACAAGGCTGCAGAGTGTGGGCCTACCCAGAGTGTCGCTTTACACATATCAGAAAGCCACATTCACTACCGGCACTACTTTTTAACAAGAATTTTTATCGTTTATGTCTGCATTGCGATGCATCGATTATGGGATTAAACATCCATAATGATTGAACATACGGTATATGTTTGAACTTGACCTTAACCTTGAATTTTCATGTGCATGTAAGATGTAAGAAGTTTGGTGTGCATTAAAGGAAAGTGCAGAGAAGAGGAATAGGAGGAAAGAAGATTAAAATAAAGGAGTGGAGACAAGCTGTCAGTATAGACATCATTGTTCCCAATGCCCTAGATAGGGAATTTAGCAAGCCCACAGTTTCCCCTAGCTTTTATATATGACTGTTGTGAAACTCTTTCCCAGATATTATTACATTTCATATTCACTGAAGGTCAATTTATATATGTAGAAGTTATGCGTGAATCTGACAGCCAATTGAAATGAGTCAAGTTCGAAAGTTTAAGGTTGGCGTTATTGAAATCTCCTGCCACAACAAGCGCAATGTCCTGGTGTTGCGTTTGATGTTGTGTGAGTGCCTCATGCAGCTCTCATAGGGCAGTGTCCATGTCCGCTTTCGGTGGAATGTAAGCAGTGCTGATGATAACTCCAATGTGAACTACCAAGGAAGATAAATAGGATGACATTTGATGGACAGTAGTTCCAGGTTGGGTGTGCAGGAGTGTGCCACCTCAGCCACCCTAACAATGGACTGTTCTTTCTGCTGCGATCAGGGAAGCGTTTTTGCTCCCTGAAGTCCAACACAAAGAGAATGAGGAGGAGCTTCTTCCCACAGGCTATATGAGCTCTCAACAACCACAACACTTCAAGAACATAACACTAATTTACTCCAGCACTTTCACTTTCAATCACTTCTGGGCTCCCCCAGAATACTTGCACAGATTCTTTTTACTTTTTACTTAGACTTTACTCATTTGCACACCTTTACCCTACCTGTTACACATATTTTATGAAGTAATAAAGGGAGTCAGGTGTCCCCAGTGGTCCCTCAGGGTGACATTATTGTCTTTATGCCACCCTCATATCCCCTTCAATACAAACAGCAGTTAAATTGTCATCTCTGAGTTACCCTGTAAGGCTCATTTCTACTAACCTGGAAATTTTTCATTTTATTTGGTTCCACCAAAGAGATTCACTCAGGGTTAAGGAAAGTGTTATGATAAACCTGCCCCATATGGTGGTATAAGGTTTAACGAATATTCTAGGATTTGCCCTGTGATACCGCAAGGCGTGTCATTCCTAGGGGATTGAGGGATTTGAGTCCCCAAAAAATCCACAAGTAAGGCTAAGAAGGTATATGCTAAGAAAGTTAAAAAACTTGGCATTGTATCTCCTTCACTGTCAAATAAGGCATTCTCACAATGAAACTTTTTGGAAGAGGGTGTTATGCTGAATCAAAGACAATGCATAGAGATTGAACATGTATTCATGTTCAGGATGAAAAAAAAAAACTATTTTATAATGTGAAATAATGGTATAGCATAATTGAACATAATTGAGTCTTATCATAATTTAACATCTCAGCATTTGTACATTCCATGTTTGAAACCTCCACACAATGACGCTTAACACAATCTTCTATTTGTTAAAAAAAATTCCCAGTGTTTTGTGGTGTCAATGCTGCAGTGACAAATGACAGGTTCTATGTGACCCTTTATTATCCCTCCCTAAGTAACAGCCAATGAGAGCATAGTAAGGCTGAACGATTTTAAGAAAAAAATCACAGTTAAATATAAAATTGAATTTATCATCATTCAGTATATTATGTAATTAAAACTGTAGCATAACTTTACATAAAAATATTAACCATTCTGTAACTAGCATACCACACGTTGAGAGTGAGTGTCCTTGCTTGCACTTAAGTGGGTGTGGCTTTAACATGGGACACATCTGACTTGGTGTGCATGACTGTCTATCATACAGGGACATTAGCGCAATGTTATTGGACTCATTTTTACATAGTGCATTTCAGTGCTTAATCCGTACTACTTGTCCGATCAGGTTCCGTTCGAGCATGCACAGAATTTAGGGTTTTGCACTGCATCGAGAGGAAATTCCACATTGCCAATCTTTCTTGCTTAAGTTGATTCTTTTTAGAAGTCTGGCTGGTTTCCCTCTAAGCACTACTCAACCTCTCTAGTTGATCCATTACATAGCAGCACAACTTGTTTTCAACCTTCCTAAATTCTCCCACACCACTCCTACACTTCCTACATTCCCTCTGCTAGCGTATCAAATTCAGAATGCAGCTAATGCTTGGAAAAGGCTTATTCACTCTCTTCAGATCTATTATATAATACTTATACAATACTTGAAAGCCGCATGAATTTTCACTTTAGTGTCACCCTTTTCATGTCTTCTATGATCAATGTTTTGGAATAGAATATTGTAGAAATGTGGAATTATGCCAAAATTTGGGCTCATCTGAATGGTAAATGCCATATGCAGTAATGAGTCATTATTGCCAGATTAATGTTGCATTATGTTTCAGTCTTCTAAAAAAATGCACTGGCTTAATTTTCTTATGGAAATATATGCCTATGCACTCATCACTCTTTCTTCCACATGAAGAGTCGCTGGGTAACTTCCAGGGTACTGTCAATCACCGCAATCCTCTATAGAAGCATGATGATGGGAGGTTGACTCTCTTTCTCTCTCTCGATCCATCATTCTAATGGAAAGTCAGAACATTCCTTACACATTTTCTATTTTGCACACCTCTGAATCATAGCAAAAACAGATATTTTTGCTTTACATCAAGATGTAACTTTTATAACGAAATTATTTAAAAACATTACGGAGCTGCCATCAGAGTGAGCATTAGCAAAAGAAAGGGGATTTGCCCTGAAGATATGTGGCATTAGCAGGATTATATGTTATACAGGCCATTGGTGGTGTGGGGTTGCGGGTAGTCTAGTATTTGGGGACTATGCTGAGTATGCCCAAAGGCAGTGACTCATGCTCATGACTCACTGGACAGTGCAGACTGGCAGACTGTGAATTTAACCACCACTCTATACTGTCATATTGTTCACACTCCCCCAGTTTTTTTTTCAGGCAGTGCAACACCTAGTACAATGGAAGAAGAATGGAAAAAATGACCTTTCTCAAATAAAACAGACTAACATATTCTGTTTTATTTGAGAAAGGTCACTTTTTCCATTCTTCTTCCATTGTACTAGGTGTTGCACTCCTTCTCTTCTATTTTTTCTCTTTTCTAATTAGCTTTTACTGCAGAGTTAAGAGTGTAAAAAATACACCTATCTCTGCCAGCTTCTGGGTCTGGATGTTCCAAACCTCATTAAATGAACAGCTGCATTGGTCTTCACAATGGGAAAGTTCCAATCACCTTAACCTGCTCTCACCAGATTATCCCAGTTGGCTGTTATTTAGTAAATGCAGCTGTCTTGGACAAAAATCTAGATGGTTTGTTTTTTTTCTCTGACCTTGGTGTAAATTGGTCTCCTAGCAAATGGCTGTACTGCCTTTAGAGGGTCCAAGGAATGCCAAATGTGATTTAAGCAGCCCACTCTTCTGCATATGCCTGAGACTGAGGAGCAAAGCAAAAGAGAAATAATTGCCTACTATTTTACCTTCTCCAGAAATGTATGGGATTGCTTGCTCATGCTCAGTCACTTTGCTTTTGTAGGATTGTGCATTAAAGCCCCTGGCATACCCTTGTTTTTTTTAGTGCAAACCAGCTGGTCCGCCATCCGTATTGTACAAGATGTTCAGACACACAAATCTGTGTGAAGTGTCCCTGAGGACTTTTATTTCTGCTCAATTCGGAATCTTTGCAATGACTGGAAGTGAGTATCTGCAAGAAATCTTATTGGCCCCTGGCAATTTTCCTACTCACTGGCAGGTCTGCGCCACTGAATTCTGAGGACAAGCACACTGTTTCTGGGCTGCATTGTAAGCTAGGAATTAGTCAGGAGTTTTTTTTTCTTTGCTGTTTTAATTCTGATGGAATTGACTGGAATTTATTAATAAAAGGTTATTCATTTTTTATAAAAACTAATGAATGTACTTGTATTTTAGTAAACGTCTTAACTCTTAACAATTCTTAACTATACGTAGAATTCGATTTGCACTGATGTAAATTGGACAAAAGCAGAAAGTGTCTTCCTTCAACTCCATAAACCATGTCAATGTGTATTTTGAATATAATGACACTGTTAATGATGAATGTATTTTTGTCTTAATATGCATTGAATGTTGACATTTATTTAATTGTGTTTGTAATTTTTATATGGCTTGTTTTAGATGAATTTACTGCTAAAATGCATATGATAATATGTATAGTTTTTCATTATGATTTGATGAGATGACCAACAGCATCACAAATGCTTTAAGAAAATGAAAACATTTAGTATCTAAATTCCTTATAAATATTTTACATTTATTTTTATATTTTAAATATAGCCATTTAAACACATGGTAACTAGAAACTTGTTAACTATCTAACCACTAAAACCTAAACAAGAAATGAAAAAGTTTTCTGTCTCCAAATAAGCTGATTTTAAAGTACCTGCTAAACCTTGATATGTTGCCCTTTCTCTAACCTATGTCTAACCTTTCAACTTCCAGATTTTAACTTTTGAATTTGTTTTTCCAAATTCTTTAAAGGGAGCTTTGATAATGACCGCCTGGCTATTGCTAGACAAAGAATTCCATTCCGACTTGGTCGGGTAGTTGACGAGTGGCTACTTGAAAAAGGTAATAAAATCATTTAACACAGCTAATTACCCTAATCGAGTAATCAAGATAACTAAATCTCTTGAAGAGGTGCAGTACTAATGAAGGTAGAGCCAGTGAACATACGGATTTTAACATATATATCCATGTACTATTTACTATGTCTTTCCATTGATCTGCATGATACATGATATTGTGCAATTAACTGAATAAATGATTATGGATTTATTAGTATGTGTTCTAAACTTAAAAAAAAGATTTACCTCACTGAATTTAATTATATTGGCTTGGCAGGGTCAAAAAAGAGCTGGGTTTAAAGTTTAAGGAAATTTATGAAATTGTAATAGAATTTAATTATGACCTGTCACAGTCTGAAATTTGTCTAACAAAACAAATATTTGTAATTGGAGTTGGCCAGATGTCTACCTGTATTCTGTCTCTCGAAATCTGTTATTTTTATACATTTTGACAAAAGAACCAAATATAACACTGTTATCCTTCATATTGCACCTCTTTAGAGTATTAACTTTCTTAACCACAACATAACTCGTATTAATCTCTCAGTAATGTCTGTAAACAGATATTTCTTCCCAGTTGTCTGTCTTTTGTTTGCCATTGTGAATTTTCCGAAACTCATTAAAATATAAATGAATCATTTATATAACAACCAGTGATCAAAAAATTCACAACAGGTCAAAAATGTTAAGAAACACATCATACGTCTTTGAAAGTTAAAGGGACTGTGTGATCTTTATCTGTGCTAGTTTCTATCAGTGGGTCAGTGTTTATGACCAAAGTTTGGACAAAAAGTTTAATTTTTTAACCCTTTGAGTCAAAGGTCCCATTCTCTTGTATCCAGTTCTAAAGGTGGTTGATTATGCATAGCTTCAGCAGAAGTGTGTTTGAAGACAAGGAATACCTGAGTAGTGCCAATTAAGATTAAAATGTCTTTTCTTTCCTTTTCTTTTCTCTCAAAATAAGTTCTGTTTTGAAAAGTTCATGTTCTAAACATACATGTTATAGTTTGGAAGTTTAGATAAAAAGTGTAAAATTTAATAAAACATATATTACGTAATGGCTAGAGGAGATGAGTGAGGGCAGAAGAAGGGAGGGATATTTTAAACTCAAAGGGTTAAACCTTGTTTTCAGCTCCAGACAGTGCTAACTTGACCACATGTGGAATGAAACCACATAACAGCAAACCAAACCTAACTGCTGAGGGCTTTGCTTATTCACCAGCAGAGCAGATTGTTAGAAAGTTTTGGCTTTAGACAATTGGTCTTCACCAAAATGTAGGTACAAAACTGCTCTCCACTGTTGATAGGAGACTCAGACCCTCAGTTTTAAATATTTTTCTAAACATGACTAACTTCAGACTAATTGGCATGTGCATTTTTCTTTCCTCCACACTTGGAGATGGAACAACTTGATATTAACCTTATTAACCAATAAAAACAAAATAATAACCCCTAAACTATTTAAATACATTTGTCCCACCTACCTCAACCTACCTCTACCTCAAACTCAGAGGGTTAAACAGTTCAAATTATGTTAAATCTACATTTGGGAATTCTGAACTGCTTTTGGAAAGCTCCCAATGAAAAAGGGTCCCTTTAACAGGATATTGTTTAGTTCATTGATGTAAAAGTGTTTTGAAATTGAGTGACTGTATGAGTGTATGTTTATACCTGAAAGTGTTTGACTTTGGGTTCCCCACTCTTAATGTTTTTAATATTGGAGACTGTGAAGGCTAAAACAATTCATGGATTGCCTATTTAAAGCATTTGCCTTACTTAGTATGCTTATAATTGATTGATTTACAAAATTGACATGTTACGATTGTTTTCAAGAACAGGTCTTTAAAAAAGATACTGTGCAGACATGTTAGTATCTACAAAGGTGCATTCACATTCATCACATGTGTTCATTGTGCAATTAGTGCCAGACAGATATATGTCATAATTCAATAATGTTTGCTTTTGCTATTTGAAGGAGAAAAAAATAAAGCAAAATAATTATGATAAGACTGCACAACAGTAAAGGACTCCATTCTTTCTCCCAGAGGTTGAGTCAGATCAGATCAAAAACAGATCAAACAGCCAAGACTGCCCAAGCATGTCTGGTATAAACAATTGGATGTCAACCTTTTCTTGCCTATTTACCCTCATATGTGTCATCTACATTTTTAGTGTTTTGTCTTGTCTTGTACCTGTCACCAGTATTGCAGAGCCAGGACTGAGGACATTGATAAAATCACATCTTTAAAACACAGGATTATAGGGCTTCATTTTCTGATGAAGGGAAAAAATTTAACAAAAAGAGAGGGACCTGTGTATATCAGAACTCATGTAACCCTTTATCATATGACAAGTAACTGAGAATATAACTGGGTTTGGGTGCATGGATCCTGCTGCACTCATGTGAATGGCATTTGTTTTGCTCAGCACTTAAAGGCTCAGTAACGGCCCTTTCAATCATCAAAACTATCAAGTCCTCCCACTCCAAGGCATTTTCAGTCTGGGAAAAAAAAAACCCACTGTGAGCCATGTTTTAGTGACTCCAACCTTGTTCTTGCTCTTGCTCTATTGCATCGAGTCTTATGATATACAATATAACATTTTAGCATATAATTTTTTTTTGAGTCATTAAGCATTGTGCTGCTTGTCTCCTTTTGTCAAGGACTCAGTTCTTAATCCCATACTTCCACAAGGAAATAGTAGAGAACATAATTACAAGAATGGCCTGTGCTAAGGAGATAACTGCTACCCACTTCATAATCAACTTTGTCTGTATGGTAACCTTATATTGACACTAACAGTTGAAAGAAGTGTTGCACTTCAAATTTCCCAATGACTCATATCAAAAGAGGCACACAGGATGAATGATGAGATGTTCTCTCAATCCACCAAGCACTTTCACTGATGCTGCAGTGGAACAAATGGACAAATTTGCAAAAGGACAAATGTTTTACCACTCCACCGACAACACTCCAAATTCAAATTGCACTCAGAGCACATTGTAGCTTCACTGAGCTAATAATAGTTACTTGTTCCTCCTACTCTAACCAGGTAAAGTTGGTGATCCACATAGATGATTAGACTAGATCACAGACTGATCTTCTTTGGCTCAGTGGTGCCATTATCTCAGTGTTCAACTAACAATCTGCAGTTTAGCCACTGCAGTCTGTTTGATGGGTAATTGAAAACCCTGCATCTGGATACACACACCATAATATTGTCACAAGTATTTAACACTTTATTGCTAGTATGCTAGTATCCCAATTACAGATAGCTGAGCATTTTTGCAGAACTGGGATAAGCCTCAATACTGGTAAAACTGGTGCACATTCAATGCTTGGGAAAAGTTTTATAAATTTATATTAATCCTTGATTCATATCTTTTTCACAGGCATACCTATCCACCCCCTGCTGTCACTCACTGTCTAACTTTCCAACACATTTTAATCAATGCTCTGCACTCTCTTAGCTCAAGTCACACTATTCTATTAATCTTTCTTTGTTCTATCACTTTACATGACCCAGTTACAGCTGAATCCATTTCATCCATCTCACATTGCCTCTATCACTGTGTGGGCTTTCTTGTATGCTTCTTCCTCTGTCCTCTCCTGAAACAGGGATAAAATGTAATCCTAACAATGACCCAGTCAGTTTATAGTACAACAGAACCTCTAAAATAAATCTAAAGTTGATGTTTATTATTTCTACTAGTTTAATAAAATATCAGATGGGCAGAGGAAAACTGCATAAATTGATTAATTGTTAGAGATTAGGCTATTAAATTACATTAGGCCTGGAAAAGGAAATGAAACTCCCATGCTAAGAATTCACGTAATGTCTAATAGTACATAAAAGCCTCTAAGTTGCCACTTAACTCTAAGTTGCTCAGTCATATATTGTTCCAGGGATATGTCCTACAGATTTTAAGTTGCTCTAAATAAGGTTATTTGCTAAATGCCACCCCTTGATCCAGGTATCTGTAACTGCAAATGACAAGTGTTTCCATGTGATCTCACTTTCTCTAAAAGTGATTAACTAATATGATAAAGTGTGTGAGGGGTCCAAGGGTCCAAAGTACACACAATGTTTTAAATAAGCTAAAGAAATGGAACTGATAGATGGAATGGATGGAACTGATATTATTTAAACTCATTACATTAGTCATTACATCCATGCATTTAATTTATATTGGAATCAATTTATTTCAGACCCATGGTACAATGTACAAACTATAACTACATGCAAAATTCAAATTCAAATGAAAGACTGTCTTATCCTAAGAAATCACATTCTTCAACTCAAAGAAACAGCACCTGAATTGATACACACTCTAAAGCACCCAAATTTGTCTTTTGGTCAATGTGACAGGAAAAGTTATTCAATAGTCCTGAAAGGGGAACCCAAAATGTGTGTGTGTGTGTGTGTGTGAGTGTGCACATGCATGTATCTATAAACATTTTTACAAATGATTGCAAACCATTGTGTACTCAGCACTGCTAATTTCAGTCCAACCCCCAGGCCTCTACAAGTAGTATGGACAATATTTCATATTTTCATATGAAACTTTATTCAGAATATTATATAAACATATTAAGCATTTCTGAGCATCCATTTCTGGCAAACGAATTATATCTTAGTGTCACAGCAGTGCAAATTATGTGTTCCATGTGTTCTTCTGTGAAACATTACAGAAGACAGAATCCAATAAAAAGATAAAACTGGCATTAGCAATGCAGATGAAAAAACTTTTTGCACAGACTTTTGGTAACACATTAGAAGGAAGACATGCAAATGTTGACCCCTATCTGATGACTTACAGATGATAATGGGCTAATTAATTCGTTTTTTTGCATTGCAAAAATGTATATATGTAAACTGCATCTGGAAAGTATATCACAGCATATTATTTTTCCACATTTTGTTATGTTAAAGCCTTATTCCAAAACAGATTAAATACAGATGTGTTTTTTTCCTCAGGATTTTACACAACACCCAATAATGACCCAATAATGTTTTTAATTGAAGTTTTGGCAAATTTCTTAAAAATAAAAACTGAGAAGTCAGATGTACATAAATATTCATAGCTTTTGCACAATACTTTGTAGCTGCACCTTTGGCAGCAATTACAGCCTCAATTCTTTTTGAATATGATGTCACAAGCTTGGAAAACCTATCCTTGACCAGTTCTGCCCAATTTACAGCTATTTTAAGGTCTCTTCAGAGATGTTTAATCGGAGCCAGGTCTGGGCTCTGGCTGGACCACTTAAAAACATTCACAGTGGTCCTGAAGCCACTCCTTTGATTTCTGTGTGCTTAGGGTCTTGCTGAGTTCAAGAGTGCTCTGAAGCAGGTTTTCAACCAGGATTTCTCTGTACATTGCTGCAGTCATCTTTTCCTCTATCCTGACTAGTCTCCCACAGTGCCTGCAGCTGAAAATCCTGCATCCCCACAACATGATTCTGCAACCACCAAGCTTCACTCTAGGGATGGTATTGGCCTGGATATGAACGGTTCCTGGTTTCCTTCAAACGTGATGCCTGGCTTACACACCAAAGAGTTCAATCTATGTCCCCTTAGACCAGAGAATTTTGTTTCTCATGGTCTGAGAGTCATTCAGGTGCTTTTTGGCAAGCTCCAGGTGGGCTGCCATATACATTTTACTAAGGAGTGGCTTTCATCTGGCGACTCTACCATACAGGCCTGATTGGTGGATTGCTACAGACATGGTTGGTCTTCTTGAAGGTTCTACTCTGTCCACAGAGGACCTCTGGAGCGCTGACAGAGTGACCATTGGGTTCTCAAAGATTGAAACAGTATAAACTTGAGTTCAATTTTGAGCTTCATGTTAAAGGTTGTGAATACTTACGTACATGTGCTTTCTCATTTTTTTTATATTTAATACATTTGCCAAACAATTATGGGGTGTAGTGTGTAGACTTCTGGGGAAAATGCATTTAATCCATTTTGGAATAAGGCTGTAACACAAAAAGTAATGCACTGTCAATACTTTCCCAATGCACTGTACCTGGCTATTTTTCAATTGTATTTCTGTTTGAGATAATCTACTGTGACTTGGTCTGTGAGTGTATGTAAAAAACAGTAAGTTTGTCAGGTATGCTAACAACCTGCTTTTAGCTAGAGGTTATCGACCCTTTTTCTTTTACCCCTCTTGTCCATGGGGAAGCCTCTTCGTCTAAAGTGTTACCAAGCAGGTCTCCAATACCTTTATCTGTACCTGCAGTACTCATGTTGTGCAGCTAAAGAATCATTGGAGGCTGATGTGGTTCCTTGCCATTCTCTTGTTCTTTTCCCAATTTTGTTTTCCCAACTGTCTCTCTATGTGCATTTCTTCCTTTCTTTCTCTCTGTGCTTCTGACTCTGTCTGCTCACCAGGTCGGCAACTGACTATCTTCAACAGCCAGGCATTTATAAAAATTGGGGGAACAGAGAAAGGCCGTCATTTCCAGGGTCAGATCTCAGGCCTATATTACAATGGCCTGCAGGTGCTGAAGCTGGCAGCTGAGGGAGATCCCAACGTCCAGGTCCACGGGAACCTGCGTCTGGTGGGGGATGTACCATCTGTCCTCACCACAGACACAACCTCTACTACCCCCCTGGCAGACATGTCAACAACTATAATGGAGACCACCACCACTATGGCCACTACCACCACCCGCAAGCAGCGCTCACCCACCATGCGGGACAGTGTTACACAGGTGAGCAGGAATCATGAAATTTGCAATGGCTTCACATTATGTTGTTGCCTTACTGAATGAAAGACATCACCGGCTGATATTTTACGAAAAAATAATGATAATCAGGTAAATAACGAACAAGTGACTTAAATAATGCTGATTTAGTAAGTTTGCCCAGTAACAAAGAAATGTCAAAGGTAGTTTTTTTTAAGTGAGACAGAATAATAACAAAAAAAAAAATCCAAAATAATCAATAAAAAATTTCATTTGCATCTTTATGATCAATCAGCAAGGTTTTTGGCTCCTGGTTGTATTTTATACAGGCAACGAGCTGAAGTTACTTGTATAAAAGATACCTTGTTACAGATGCAATCAATTTATACAGATTCCAATCTCTGCATCATGGCCAAGACCAAAAATATTACCAAGGATGTCAGAGACAAGACACAAGAATGCATTAGGCTACAAGACCCAAAGAAGGTGAAAAGTTTGGTTTGATTATTTGCAAATAGAAAATCATAAAATAACTGACAATCTGGAGCTCTCCGGAAGAGTTTCAATGATAAAGAGAATGGTGTGACACCAGCTCAGAACAACTCTGGAGGAACGTAATGACAAGGCAACTGGAAAGAGTGTCGTGAAATTGCCACCTGACCAAAGCAGTCGGGAAATGCCAGCGGTCCTGATTCCCCTGGTGTTTTTCTCTCGTTGACTAAATCTAGCCAAGCAGAGTTGCGAACTGGGGAACCAAGTGCTCCTGGCAGTGAAGCTAGACCTTGAGGAATGGCAACACTGGTTTGAAGGGGCAGAATATCTGTTTATGGTGCTTACTGACAACAAGAACCTTGTCTACATTCAGGAAGTCACGTGCCTGAACCCTCATCAGGTGTGTTGGGTACTCTTCTTCAACCGCTTTAACTTCCATCTATCCTACTAATAATGCCAAGACTGACTCCCTCTCTCGTTGCCACATGCTTGAAGAAGACCATACTCCTCCAGGACCCATCAGATAAGATAAGATAAGATATGATAAGGCATGGAGCCCCATGAAAGCAGCCCAGCTACCACCCCACCGACCAGGCAATATGGCCATCGACCTACTCCCATGCACCACACCTCCTTGAGGTCACATGTTCTCCGTTTCCAAGTCTGAATGCTAAGCCATTGAACAATTCAAAGCCGAAGCCCTCCATAATGGTACCATCCATTCATCCACCTTGCTGGCTGGCGCGGGGTTTTTTTATGTCCAAAAAAGATAGAGGTCTCCAGCCAAGTATCAACTACCAAGGCCTTAACAGGCCTTAAAGAACTGGACCCCCCTGCCACTCACGAACACCACCCTTAATGCCCTCTTGAGTGCTGCTGTGCTCATGAAGACTACAGCATGCCCTTTTCACATGATCCAAGCCTTTCATTCACAGCACAGTCATTCATCATCAAAAAAAGACCTGTCAGATGTGGGCACTGGTGTCATCCTGTGCCAACAAGGTCCAGAACAGAAATGCCACACATGTTGCTACTTCTCCCGTAAGTTCACTCCAACGCAGTTACAGGGTGGGGGACTGTGAACTGATGGCAGTCAAGTGTGGGTTAGAGAACGGGCATCACTGGCTCCAAGGCAGTGACACCCCCTTTCTGGATTGGAAGATTTTGACTTATCCTACCAGCCCAGCAGCCACAACACCAAAGCAGATGCCATTTCATGTAAACACTCCCCCAACACCAATCCCACCGAACCAACTCCCATAATCCCTCCAGCATGCATTGTGGGTCCTGGTTGCTGGAGACTCAAATCTGGGAAGCCCAGGCTGCTGACCCAGGCCCCACTAATGTGCCACCAGGGTGTCTGTATGTCCAAGAGGCCTGCAAGTCAGCAGTCTTGCAATGGGGGCATTCCTCCACCCTGTCCAGCCATCCGAGGCTTCAACACACCACCTTGTTCATCCGTCGGGCATTCTGGTGGCACACCATGGCCCAGGACATCAGACCCTATGTTAACCCTGTGATGTCTGGGCCCGGGCTAAGACACCCACATCTCCAGTTGCCCAATTCCAACCACTCCCCAACCACTTCCCGTGCCCCAATGTCCCTGGCCCCATATCACGCTGGACTTTCACCAATTTGCCTGTGGCTAAGGGCATGAACACCATCGGTAGTGGACCGGTTCTCCAAGGCCATCCACTTGATCGCCCACCTTGGCCTCAATCACCACAGCCAACCTACTTCTTCAACACGTTGTGCGCCTCCATGGGTTCCCCCAGAATGTCGTCTTGGATCAAGGACCCCAGTTCACCTCAGCCATCTGGAAGGCTTTCTGCCACTTCCTCAGAACCACCTGCAGTCTCTCCTCTGGTTATCACCCCCAAACCAACAGCCAGACAGAGAGATAACCAGCAGCTTGGGCAATTCCTGCGGTGCTTTGTCACCTCACACCAAGAGACATGGCCACGGTACCTGCTGTGAGCAGAACTCTCCAATAACCTCTAGATCTCCTCCTCCACGGGTCACAGTCCTTTCAAAGTCTCATGGCTACCAGCCTGCCATTTGCACCGACCAGGTACCAGCAGGTGGGGTCTCCGCTCGGCTGCTGATCCAGAACTACAGACAGACTTGGACGATCTGCAATTCTGGTGGCCACACGCCACACTGCTCCCCAGTATGATAAATGCTACCAAAGATGACGGTGCTTCTAGCTGGGTAACTGAGGGGGCTCATGGTCTAAGTAAGATTGATCCTTTTTATTGTCTTAGTCTTCCAGTCCTGTCCTTTGCCTTCCTTCTTTGGTTTGCGAGTGGAGGAGTTTCACTGGCTTCTTTGCCACATCCACATTTGACCCACATCACGCTGGAGTTCATCACCAATTTGCTTGTGGCTAAGGGCATGAACACCATCTATACAGGGAGTGCAGAATTATTAGGCAAATGAGTATTTTGTCCACATCATCCTCTTCATGCATGTTGTCTTACTCCAAGCTGTATAGGCTCAAAAGCCTACTACCAATTAAGCATATTAGGTGATCTCTGTAATGAGAAGGGGTGTGGTCTAATAACATCAACACCCTATATCAGGTGTGCATAATAATTAGGCAACTTCCTTTCCTTTGGCAAAATGGGTCAAAAGAAGGACTTGACAGGCTCAGAAAAGTCAAAAATAGTGAGATATCTTGCAGAGGGATGCAGCACTCTTAAAATTGCAAAGCTGCTGAAGCGTGATCATCGAACAATCAAGCGTTTCATTCAAAATAGTCAACAGTGTCGCAAGAAGCGTGTGGAAAAACCAAGGCGCAAAATAACTGCCCATGAACTGAGAAAAGTCAAGCGTGCAGCTACCAAGATGCCACTTGCCACCAGTTTGGCCATATTTCAGAGCTGCAACATCACTGGAGTGCCCAAAAGTACAAGGTGTGCAATACTCAGAGACGTGGCCAAGGTAAGAAAGGCTGAAAGACGACCACAACTGAACAAGACACACAAGCTGAAACGTCAAGACTGGGCCAAGAAATATCTCAAGACTGATTTTTCTAAGGTTTTATGGACCGATGAAATGAGAGTGAGTCTTGATGGGCCAGATGGATGGGCCCGTGGCTGGATTGGTAAAGGGCAGAGAGCTCCAGTCCGACTGAGACGCCAGCAAGTTGGAGGTGGAGTACTGGTTGGGGCTGGTATCATCAAAGATGAGCTTGTGGGGCCTTTTCGGGTTGAGGATGGAGTCAAGCTCAACTCCCAGTCCTACTGCCAGATTCTGGAAGACACCTTCTTCAAGCAGTGGTACAGGAAGAAGTCTGCATCCATCAAGAAAAACATGATTTTCATGCAGGACAATGCTCCATCACACGGGTCCAAGTACTCCACAGCGTGGCTGGCAAGAAAGGGTATAAAAGAAGAAAAACTAATGACATGGCCTCCTTCTTCACCTGATCTGAACCCCATTGAGAACCTGTGGTCCATCATCAAATGTGAGATTTACAAGGAGGGAAAACAGTACACCTCTCTCAACAGTGTCTGGGAGGTTGTGGTTGTTGCTGCACGCAATGTTGATGGTGAACAGATCAAAACACTTTTTGCTTTTGAGTGTCCTTGCAAAGAAAGGTGGCTATATTGGTCGCTGATTTGTTTTTGTTTTGTTTTTGAATGTCAGAAATGTATATTTGTGAATGTGGAGATGTTATATTGGTTTCACTGGTAAAAATAAATGGGTAAATATTTGTTTTTTGTTAAGTTGCCTAATAATTATGCACAGTAATAGTCACCTGCACACACAGATATCCCCCTAAAATAGCTAAAAATAAAAACAAAATAACAACTACTTCCAAAAACATTCAGCTTTGATATTAAAGAATTTTTTGGTTCATTGAGAACATGGTTGTTGTTCAATAATAAAATTATTCCTCAAAAATACAACTTGCCTAATAATTCTGCACTCCTTGTAATGGACCATTTCTCCAAGGCCGTCCACTTGGCCTCAATCCCTACAGCCAACCAACTTCAACACATTGTGCGCCTCCATGTGTTCTCCCAGGATATCGTCTTGGATTGAGGAAAACCCACTACACGCGCTGTTTCTATTCTGTTTCCTCTCGGACTGATACATATTAATTTATTATTTAATTTATGTAAATGTGCAACTTGATTATTATGAGCAACCCAATGTTTTTGAATATATTCGGCCCAGGTCTATAAAGATTTTATTAGGAAAGATGAAGATGAGAGAACAGAAGAGAATTGAGAGGAGAGCTATCCTGCATGGGGGGATTTTCAGGTTCTCCCTTACAAGGCCGCACAAACTGAATTATGATTGGCTTATAGGCTATATTAACACGCAACACATGCACACATTCTCTTTCTCTTATTCAGTTGTGTGCACGCTTCTCTCAAGTGCTCGATTCACATGCCACTGTCTCGCATGCAGTTTACGAGATATTTCATTTAATTTGCTGCCATTAGGGAGACCCTATCAATATGCAAGAGTCTCCTAGAATTTCTGGGAGACTTGGGATACCCCCTGAGGATGATGTAGAGCATTGGTTCAGTGCTTATCCATAGTTAGAGTCATCTCTCTTTGCTATTTACCTGCTTGATTTATGTGTTTTGACCCTGCTTCTCACTTGCTCGGCTCACTGCTTTCACGGTCCAACCATTTTTCCGACTCCTCCCTGCCTGACTCTTCTGCCCTGGTTTGCCCAGACCCAACTAGCCCTTGACGATTCGCTTACTAGACCTTACGGATTTCCTGGTCTAACTTTGGATGCCTGCGTCACACCACCACTACGACGCCTCAGCTGCACAATCTCTCTCACACCTCGAAAGTGTGGCCCAATTCTTGTTCATCACTCCACTGAAGGCCAGCAGCTGATTTACAGCCTCACTCATCATAGTCACGCCAAACACGTACATCCTGACAAAATGTCTATGCATGCGTTCTCTACCGCCCCTATGACAACCACCCCTCCTCTGTTTATATGGAATCATAGCCAGACTTTTGAAGTAAAAATATTCAAATATTAATAAACTGCATGATAAAAGAATTGTTGGCATTAGTTAAATAATGCATTAACTTGCACTAGTATGCCTCAGGTCCCGCATCCTGAGAATACATGGTATGTGTGTGTGAAAAAACATGTGTGCGATTGCATACTTTTTTTCCCTTGCAACACAAACCTAACAGTTTCATGGTATATTTGGTACTCATATCCTGCTTAATACCTTTAAACAATGAGAGCTTTCTGCAAAACTGGGTAAAAGTCAGGAAAATTCCACTAGGACAGCTTAACTTTATATGCATTTATTTTTTCCCCTAGCATATTTGGTTTTCAATTGAATTATAAGGGTTATGGGTTACATAAAATGTAGGAAAATCTTTTTTCATCACAAAAATCTATTTTAACAGGGTTGTGTGTTGTATATCCATTATTGTATTTAGATTTCAATGCTTTATAAACAGAAAATACAGAGAAAATTAGTTAAAGTACAGTTCCACTCTTAAGTCTTTCACAGGAGCAGTGGCTGTGTAATTAGAAGTTAGTGTACTGTTCATGGTGTCTATGGTGGGCATTAAAGCATTGTAAAACTGAGGAGAATAGAGTAAAAACTTCTCTCTCTCTACACACAAAAGCACTGTTTTCAAACCTCTTCAACTTGATGTTACCTGGCAGAAAGTGGCATGGCACAATAGAGGTTAAAAGGATGAATATTTTCTAATTTATTAACACCAGTAGATTATTATTGCAGTTACATGTAAATATTGTATGTAAAAAGGTACCAATGTTACAAAGAAAACCAAAATGACAGACAGGAGGAAAATATAGAAAAAACACAGAAAAGCCTGAACAAAGCTTCATAGACATCACCTGATCCAGGAGAAAAATGGGAGGAGAGAAAAGACTCGAGAACTGGAAGGCCCAGTTCCGATGGAAAAGAAGCTGAGAAAAAAAAGTCCCCGCTACCACATGTGAACATCCTTTTTGAACATACATTTGACCCACAGGAAGTTGTCACAGACCAATCAGAATTTGTTGTTTCTGTCGTCATGCCCTCAGAGTCTCCCGTCTGGGGCAGACAAAGGCAGGGTGGGGTATCACAAAAACCTGTGGCAGGCATTTCACACCTCTTGCCATTTGCCAAAGATATGGAAAACGGAGGTGTTGAATCTCTACGCAAAACAAAGGTGCAGACGTCCCATCTTACAGCATTAACCTCACCATATGATGAACTAATTTTTTCTGTAATGTCAGTTTCAACTGAAGGGAATTGAATCAGGAAATAAAATAGCACAGGCATAGTTGCTGTTTAAACCCATGTTTGGCATGCCCAGAAAAAATATGAGTGGCATATGCGGAAGATTGTGAGAATGGTTACAGACAACCCACAGATCACCTCCAAAGACCTGCAAGAGCATCTTGCTGCAGTTGCAAAAGCTCATTTAGGTAAGCCAGAGTCATTTGTGAACACAGTGCTTTGGACTGTGTCAATAAACATACTTGGTCAAAATATGTGATTCTGATTCTGAAAAGCACAAGATAACTGGCAATATCGAGATTAGATGGACAACAATGGATGTCTGCAGGCAACCTTGAAGCATGATGGAGGTCCCTTGCAGGTCTGGGGCTACAAAGGTGCATGATAAACAGGCACAGGAGTCGAAAATACAACAAAGTCTTTATTTGCATCATGCATTCAGAACTACCCTAAAGAATTGTGAGGAGTAGCAACTCAACAAATTATGCACTCACATCAGTATTCACTCACATCAATAATTGTGATAATTATTGTCACATCAGAAAATGCTTAAGAGGGAAAACAGAAAGTCAAGACAGATGCAGGGATGGTGTTGTTATTAAGCACTACAGTGGGAGGCAGGTGGGCATCCACTCATCACATATTATTAAATCTCATCTGCTGATTAAACGAGGAAGAAGAACAAAGTGTACTAAGGATTACAAACTGCTGTGCTGGTAAGTGAAGCTCATTTTAAATATGGGGTTGACCTTACATTGCATATGAGGATAGGGTAATCTTTCAAATGCCATGATGTTCACTTGGCATATTTTTCTTGTCCTAAATCTTCAGGGACTAATGAAAACACCAGTACATAAATGTATCCTCAAACCATGGACTGATGCATAATGCTTTCCTTAATGCTTTTCATAAGAGTAAATGTTAGTTTTCTCACTGTTCCTTCATGTTTCTCCTTTTCTTCAGAATACAGATGATCTGTTAGTAGCTTCAGCAGAGTGTCCAAGTGATGATGAAGATCTGGATGAGTGTGAACCAGGAATTGGTGAGTCCAGCCTGCTAGTTTAGTGTACAATATTGGGGACACATAAAACACCAGTAATATATTCATATATGAAAATCTACTAGTCATGCAGTTGGAATTGCTCAAAGTTATTACCCATCCTGCCATATCTTATTATAATCAGGGCTCTAAAATACTGATGTGAATCTGCAGCTAATGTATCTCCTGAAATATTTCAGCTTGAAGATGGTAGTCTCATTCTTTCATAGCACCTCTTTAATTCTTACTCAGTTCTCCCCTTCTGAGCATAACAGCAAATATATTTTCCCATTGTTTTTTGCCTGTTTAAAAAGGCTCTATTCAGACAAGTGTTAGGGAGTGATGAGTTACATGTAATGACATTATGTAATTGAAGAACATCCGCTATACATCTGTCATTATAATGTAAAGAAAAGTAAAAATAGTTATAAATATAAAATAACTGGCATATAACTGGAAGCCTTTGGGAGAAGGAACAAACTAGTGGTAAAACTGTAACTAAGGTCCCACCCAAGGTCCCACCTTGCACCACCCTCATGCCCTCAGATATTCTTGTGACCTGAAGTGTGATTTTACCTGTGGCCTAGCCTCTAACCTGTTATCCCAGTGAAGTTAAATAAAAAAATGCAGAGATTATCAGGCCCCTTAAAATGTTCAGATGATAAATGGGCTTCTTTGCTGCATTCTGCCTAAAGCAAGTGATGATCTGCAACCCTACAGTCAAAGTTCAATCTGAACTTTGTTAAGATTTGATGCATTGTCACTCGACCAAAAGAAACAAAGCACTGAAGTGGGCTCTAAAACCAAGATAGAGGAGAGGTTGATTACAGCAGTAATTTATAAATGATTATAGAAATTTAGTTCAACCATATAATTGTGACACCATGAGGAAGGCAGTATATATAAAAAAGAGATAACTATATACCATGGTTTGTCAACTGAAATAATGAGGTAAATTTACCAAATGCAAAATGTGGTTGAAGTAACCTAGTGTGTAACACATACCTAGAAATAAGAGAAGGCATAGCTCTTAAGAGTGACTGACACTGAAATTTGTGTCACTTAACTGACCCTTTGGAGGTTGCTGGATTGGAGGACTCTCCACATGATGTGTATCCTGAAATCACTCTTAATATCTCATGAATGTTTCTATCTACCCTGTTTCCAGGCGAATTAATCTTTGGCCTTATTAGGCACTCTTAATTACATCATGCAGTGTGGGCTATATTCACATTCAAGAAAATACAAGTGGTATGTGAATGGTGCAGCTACACACATAATAAACTACAAGTATATTGATACACAGACACATAGAAAATACTTATTGGCTTTGTGGGGGACAAGGGTAATAAATATGTATTGTAGCTGTGTAACTACCTCGCTGATCCTATGTTTATTTTGACATTCAATTAGTCAGTATCCTCTGTTTCTGCTCTACCTGTGGGATGTCATTTAAAGTCAGTTGGCTATAATCCAGTTCAATCAACTGTGACCATCTGTTTTCAATAATTGATTTTGTGTAGAAAGTTGAGAATGGCACAGCATGTCTGCAGTAAGATACCACCAGTATAGTATGAGAGGAAAAATGTGAAAATATGAGAGGAAAAAGGAGTTTGCAGTGACTTGCTTCAAAATTATATTTATAGTGTATGTTAGGTTCCATTTCAGGTTATGGCAGAGTTACAATGATGCAGATATAGGTCTTGTTGCATAGTTCTTAAAATGCATGTTATTACCTAGGAAATCATTCAGTACCCTCAATTATCTCATGTCTAATTGTTCATTTTAAATGCTAGTGTCCAATGTTTCTTAATATTGAGTAAAATCTTGTTCTGGGACAGATATACATAAGTAGGGTTCTAACATCTAAAACCATTAAAACACTGTCTGCAGATGACTGCAGATGTCCTTTTTAATGAATGCAGTAAAATTATTCCTTTGTATAATATTTAGTAGACGATTCAATTCTATGAGTGAAAATAAAGTCATGAAGGACAAGTAACATGCAAAAAATTACATACATCTGTTTGCTCTCTTCTAAAATGCATGTTACGAAAGTGCTTCTTTTGTCCTTTTTTCCAACACTATGTAAAATGGCAACTTTATAGATGAGGCATCACATGGATGAGCATAGATGAGCATCACATGACCAGGTCTCCTGCTCTGAATTTTTTTTTTTATATTTTCTGCTTGCGTTTGCTGCAGCAAGCAGAGAAAGACGAAGAAAGATATGCATTCTCTAATTAGTCTGACCAGTGAATTGAGTGAAAACATATTACACATAAAAATAACCCCCACTATGACTAGGATGCACACTAAAATTACTACAGATCATATGTGTGTTCATTCACATTGTTTTTGTAGTGGGTGCACCATAGCTAATTCCAGACCCAAAATCAGGCACATTAAAATGCTCCGAGGATAAATGTTAATAGGATATTTTGCATTTTGCCTAAAGCTGCACATTTACATCAGTTTTAGTGGTGAGGGTGTGTGTTGAGCTTTTGCCAGCTGCATGACTGAACAGACAGATTTTTTTCTCTGTGTTTGGGAGATGAGAGGGCCTTTAAACACTCATTGAAAACCTTACTATTAAATTCGTTGAATTTCATAGTCTTCACATTTGATAAATGTTTGTATGTCAGTCTCTTATGAAATAGTTGTGATTGACTAAACTGTAGGATATAGTGCTTACTATTGCATCCCATGCTACAACAAGACACATTATAGCAGCATTTATGATTCTGACCCCTCAGTCACAGACTCACATTTAATTGGGAAATATGGATTTTAACTGTATGATTTATATTTTGAATATACATATATGTATATTTTTGGTATCCTACACTCATGCACACACTCGCATTATAACTACCCAATCAGTACTTACTGTTTGGAATAATCAAAAGCATACTTGCAATGAGCGGAAAAACCAAACCAACCTACTTTTTTTTTTGGGGTTTTTTTTCGATTAATGTTTTTTTCATTTAGTGAATGGAACTAATTAACCTCATCAATACCTTTCAGCTGCACATTGCAATTTCAATAAGAAGCAGTTGGTTCAATAACAGAACAATTTACTGTATGCAAAAACATGATCTAAGTTTATTATAAACCTATTCTAAAGCCATGCTCATTTATTAATGTTCTATCAGAAATTTCAGTTTTTAATGCAATTCAAAAGACATTCATACCTTATTTATGACACATTAAGTAAACGTAGAACTATGCATTTAGCTAAAAAAAAACAAAAAAAAAAAAAAACACCATATAGTGGTGATAATTAATACAACTAACAGTGGTTATTTACTATGGGTAGTAGACACTGGCATTTAGGGATCTGTCCAAACAACTTATTGTTTGCACAGTTATATTTAATTTGTAAAAAAATTAAGCCCATTTCTTTTGAGGCCACCAGGCAGGGTTCAATGATATACATACAGATATATTATTTTTTATTTTTACAAAAGGGAGTGGTTTGTTTCCTTTTCATTTTATATTTTTAAAGTGGGGGGGGGTTGTTTTAATACTATCCAAGAACAATGTTACACAGCTTTCTTTTTGTAATTTTTTTTCATGCTAAAATCATGCGGCCAATTTGTTGATGTAAGTGACCTGAACTCTGTGGTTTGCTATTTTATTTAACCCATCCAATCAGAGATCTAGAACCAGACAGCAAGAGAGTTATTCTAGTGTCCTGTAGTTAATGTACTAATGTTTATTAACACGTACAACAGTAACATGAATTAGATATGTAGTCAAGATTGAGGTGACAAAGTACTACAGCTGAGTAAGATTTTGATATAGATTTATTAATAACTCTTGAGCCTAGGTTTGTGAATAATGTCTGTTTAGACTTTGAGCTACTTAAATAGATCTCTAGCAACTAACTAAACATGACTAACTGTTTAACTAACCTCATTCTAAGTATTAGTATTGTTCTAATAATGATTAATGTTGTTTTCTTTAACTGTTTTTTTCCACCACTATGATGGTCACCACTATGATGGTCTCTCTAACACTCTCTCCCCTGCATTCTCTGTTTCTTGTCCTAGGAGGTGAATTAGTGTTGCCCATTATAACAGTGGACTCCTTAGACCCCCCATCCATCGCCACTCGCTTCCCTGTAATCCCCCCACCTCCTACATATCGTCCCTTCCTCACCTTACTTGAGACCACCAAAGAATCCCTCACACTGCACAATGGCCGCCCCCCATGTCCCCTGGACCAGGAGGACTGCGAGGAGCCCATTGAGGTATCTGCCTTTGGCTCAGGTGAAATGACCGAGTCGGACGATGAGGACTATTACAAAAATTCACCCCTCGTCACCGATCGGATGGTCCTGCCGCCACCTCCGGCTGCTGAGGGGGGCATGCCAAACTCCCGTGACCACCAATTCTCCCGGCCTCCTAATTCCCATCGACCCCCACTCTCTTCCACCCCCACAGCCAACCCAGAGCAAATTGGCCCTCGGCTCAAACCCGGCAGCCACATCCCTGCGGGAAAAATGAACACCCGGGACCAGGTGCTACTTCCACCAGTCCACCCTTCCTCTAATTCTGAGCATCCTGGTGGGCGATCACGACACATTCCAGGTATAACCTATCCTCCCAATTTCCTCCCAGAGTCTACGTCACCTGATCGAGGCTCCCCTGGTGCTGTGGAAGTCATTCGGGAATCCAGCAGCACCACAGGGATGGTGGTGGGTATTGTAGCGGCAGCAGCACTCTGCATCCTCATCCTTCTCTACGCCATGTACAAATATCGGAACCGGGACGAAGGCTCTTATCAGGTGGACCAGAGTCGCAACTACATCAGCAACTCAGCTACTCAGAGCAATGGAACCCTAGTGAAGGAGAAGCAGACAGGCACAGCCAAAACAGCCACGAAGAACAAGAAAAACAAAGACAAGGAGTACTATGTTTGAGCTCACCACATTCAGAGAGAAATTGGGGGATATGGAGATGTGGAGATTAGAGAGAGAAAGATGGAAGAGGTGAGGGAGGGAATGAGTGAACTGGAAAAGAGAGAGAAATTTATCAGGGTAGCAAACAATTCACAATATATAGAACTTCCTCCATTTCTACTATTGTTTCCTGTTCCACATTAAAACTAGCAGTCACATGCCATACCCCGGAAGTCATTCTAATAGCTCACTCTCTCATTTTTTTGCTAGTCTGATTGGCCAGATAATGTATTATTTAGCATGATTATCTGCCTATGTGATGATTCATTTAGCAGACCCTGTTTTGCCTTGATATAATGGAAATGCTGCCAAACATGTCATTATGATGCCAGAATGTGCCAATATTCATGATGTGTTTCCCATAGGTCGTTATAACCTTTATGGGGGTAATGTCGGCGGTATTATAGAGGCAAGTGAGACAAAGTCATCAGTCCAAGAAAAAATAAATTGTTGGGTTTTGGCATTACAACAGCGTGTCACTGTGACACTGTGGAGCTGGTCTTGCAATGGAGAGAATGCAATTCAGTGTAATAACAGCATGAGTGAAAAGATTTAAGTTAAAATGCAATGGCTTGGCCACAGTAAAATATTGCCAATATATATACTGTTGAAGTTGCCACCTTCTCTGATCAACGTATTTATTAATCCAACACCCATTGACTCTCTCTCAATTCCTCCCTTTCCCTCTCTCTTTAGCCATGATCTCTGCCTCGTATAGTCTTTTTTCTCCCAATTGGTGCTCATCAGCTGATGCAACATTACTCTGCTGTGTTTAAAGCATGTAGTACTGATGAAAAAAGTAAATGTTTGTCGGGGAAATTATAAGAGCAAAATATAAAAACTTCATGCTTCAAAAGAAAAATTATGACAAGTAAAATAAGAAATGAAGTGAATTTTACAGATGGTATGTTTAGTCCCCAAACTCGTTGAGACCAAAATCCCTGGTCATATTGTTCCAGCAGATTCCTGTCTTGTGAAGGAAATATGTTAAAATCAGCACCATCATGGTCATGAGAAAATTAATAACTTCAGAAGACTCTGTTCGATATTAATATATGTGTATAGACGTTTCAGATATTAAAGGACCTCACCAACAGGGCACTCTAAGATTATTGTTCATGAATAGGCCAGTGTCTGATGATGCCAAGATGGCCAAGGATTGTAAGATGGGCTACCCATTTCTCTCCATCCACCAAGTACTCCTGTGGGAACATTTCAAAATGTCTGTGGAAAATGCAGCCATTATAAGGAATTGCAAGAAAATGAGAGGAATTTTTATTTATTTCTATGTTGTTTTAGAAAAAAGTGAAAGACATTTTATGGCAAATCTACTTTGCTGATACCTCAGCAGTGAAAGGAACTTTTTGTTGCATCGAACAATGGCAGGCATGGCTTTTGTCTCACAGGTTCGAAGACTAATGACAAAGGGCAAGAATGAATCGATGGAAAAAAACTCAAAAAGACCCATGCACATACACACACACATTTACTGAAATCAGCAAAGTAAAGGCTCCTTTGAGGATCGACTGAACTCTAGTATTCCAATTTTCTCAACTTGATTAAAAGAACTAAACTGTACCATGGCAACAGAAACAAAAAAGAAATCAAGAAACGTTTGTGAAATGTCTAAATATTTGAATTTCATCCCATTAATAACAAAAAAATGTTTTCCCTGCTATCATTCCTGTTTGGAGAAAAATATATATACAAATGAACAAATCTGGGAAACTTAAAATTATATGTTTTTCTTTTATTTTAGTTTATTTACTGCTCAACTGTAATTTGATTTGCAAACACTGCAGTAATTCTTTTTTTCTCTTAGTCAAGGAGGTCGGATGCCTAACTCTGTTACCATTGGGGCTTTTTTCTTATTTCCACTTGACATTGTATGTAACCATTCCTTGCAGACCAGTCAAGCCACAATCTCTTTTTAAATTCATATTTATCTTATCCTACAAGACTGGATTATTTGCAGTACACCATATCAAGTTATTTGGCTCAGTCCATCTTTTTGGTTGTTAATTTTGTCTCCTTTTATTCATAGTTTTTATTCCATGACACTCCCAGTATCTTCTTGTTCTTTCTAAATGTTATTGTAAAGTGTTCCAGTGAGATGAATCTAATTATGTGTACATTATCAGAGAGGAATACAATTGGTTATATACTTCTTACAATCTGTCTGATGTGTTTTTTACAGTTGTGTTTTTAAATCTACTGCCTTTTCTGGCCCTTATTTTTCCTCTTTCTATTCTCGCTTTGGAGGGGCTCATCAATTAAATAGTTATTTATTAATAGTTATTAAAAGTTTTTGTTGAACTATAGTACAGAGTAAATAGCACAGTGCAGCACATTTGTCCTCTACATTTAACCCATCACCTTAGTGAACAGTTGCCAGCCATGACAGTACCTTGCTCAGAACTGGCAAACTTCTGATTTGAAGTCCTGTTCCATACCAGGGGCCAAAACTGCCCCATACATCAAGTTTTCTTCACAATTTACAAATAAATAAATGCTACTTGCTAGTAATATGCGTCTTTGAGAGGAGGGCTTGCCTACACACAGAGCAGCCCTTATTGTTGGTGTGCAGTTATTTCTACTACCCTGACGATGAAATTAGGTTTTATAACCAAATCAAAAAGATGGCAGTTGATTGAGGTGATTGACAGCACTTACTCAGTTATTCTGAGTCTGTTCTGTTCTGTCTATTCTGTCAGTGCATCACAGGTGCAAATAAAGCACAGGGTCCTCTCTACCTCCTCCTTTATTCCTTCATTTTCTTTGTTCAAAATGCCCACTGCACACAGTGGTATCAGTGGTCTGCTATTTCTGTTGTAGACATCCTTGGACAACAGCAAAATCAAAAGAGTTTAACAGCACTTAACTTCAAGCATTTAGAACTATTCAATGTGAGATTCACACTCACAATGTGCTATTTCTGTGCAAACAACTCAGCAAGTAAGATGTCATTTAGAATGGAATTTACAGCAAAACTTTACCTCTCCCTCATCATAAATAATGTTAATAACCAATTATGTTTGGAATGACAATGCTATGATTACTGCTCATACATGCTCTCCACCCCTTGCCTACTCCACAGCCTTCTTTATTTTGTTCATGAAGCTGTCCATGCAAATTTTCAAGAAATTCCAAGTTGTTCTGAATATCAGCATCCAAAAGATATATTTACTGTAATTACTTTTTATGTTTGGTCAGAAACATGGTTCATGGATTTGGTAATGTTTAATGATTTTGTAACTTATTTATGTAATGTCAATGAGTTCCAGCAGAGCACAAAGAGACTCATTCAATTTGACCAGACTAAAGACAAGCAGTCATGTAAACTCTGAGGTTCAAAAGGAAAGAGATCAGAGAGCACAGTTGAGATCGACCCCCAGCGTCATGCTCCAATTTCCCCTTGGTTTCATCATACATTTCATCCAAAAATTCCAGCTTGGACAAGTGCTGATGTTGTTACAGACATGTCACAGACATCCTTAAATAAGATGAAAAGAGCAGTTGAATTGCCAGTTTGAATTCCCCCAGTACCACATTGTATTTTATTGTATTTTGCTTCAGTTACTGACGTGTTCACATGGACCTCTTGAAGCTCTAAGGTGCCTTAGAGCTTTAAAGAACCATGGAGATTTCTATAACCCAGCAATGTTCTCCACTATGTGATCCAGTGCGGAATAGTTGTTTTATATTGACTGTTGGGTAAAGGTGGGGAATGCTTTTTAAGCATCAAGTTTCAAAATTAGAAAGTCTAAGGTACTAGTTCTATGAGATGTATCAGTCTCTTCTTAGACCTTCCTATTTTTCTTCTAAAGTTTCTGTCCTAATGACCAAAATAGGTTTATGTTTCTGATGTACAGTCTTGCACATTATGACACAGCTTTAGTACTACTTTTTTACGGCTGACAGAATCCCTTAACTTTTGACTGGTATGACACATACATATCTAGTTCAAAACACACTAATAATGTGCTCGCACATAACTATGAGAGAGTATGTAGAGTGGCAAGTACTAGTGTCTACAAGTGCCATCTCCGGGTCAGTGATGACTGCTTTTGGTATATGAAGAACTTGTTCCATCCCCAGTTGCACAGACACACAAGTAGATTTCTCCCACGTCATGCTCCTCTAGCAGGGTTGCCATAGTTACAGGGTCTTGTCCTCTAGAGGGTGCAGGCTTTGGTTGAGAGCCAGCTGTGGTATAGCTTGAGATGGAAACACAATCCTGAATTCACATCAGCAAGAAAAAAAATGCTAAAAAAAGCTAAATAGCTACTTAATTAGTAATTCACTCACAAGACCTTTAAAGGCACACAGGCAGCTTCATACCACAAACTACAGGAAGCCCAGCATGCGTAATTCAAGTCCAAATCTGTTTAAGAGTCTAGAATTTATTTGTTCATTCAGAAAGCATCTCTGTTTTTATATGTATTTTGTCTTCAACCAACCAAATGTAACTAAACAAAAGATGGAATAGAAGATATTACACCTACTGAAATAAGACATGGTGAAAACGGAAGGCGTATTTACAATGTTAGTCCAATGATCATTCAAAAGTGCCATGTTTTCCAAAATCCTAAACTAATTGAACAAATCAGAAAGACAAAAATGAGTCAGAGTGACAGATCAGCTTACTGTTATATGTTTATACATTTTGGAGAAGTCACAATTGCAACAGAGGCATTGTGACATGAGTGTTTTTAATCACACCCATAACCCAAAACATACATACATACAGATATACTGTACGTTCATTAAAAAGCAGCTCTCTGACTTATAAGGCATAGAATACCTTAATGAAATACATTTGTAGAAAATGCAATGCAGATTTCCAAAGAGAAACCATACTCGGAGAAATGTTATTAATGTTAACATTTCAATTTGCAAATACTTTAGGTTAAATAAAATGTGTTCACATATGTGTCAAATATGTTTCACCACTCTTTTAGAGGATGTTTCCTGAAAGTAAAATATGTTAGTTTTGAGCTAACATAATACAAATGTTGATTTCAAAAAGCATTGCTAAATTGAGTTCTCCCTAAATTGAATCAACAAACAGACTTTGCTACCAGGGACAGGGTGGAGCGATTTCAGTTTTGTGCTTGGTTAAGTAGTTCAGATCTGTTTATGCTTCAACTGGTTTATTTCCTTGGTTTAAAAAACTTGATCAACCATTTCACATTAAGATAAATGAGAATAACCACACATCAATGTGTCGTCCCAGACAATTTTGGCTAAAATCATTCAAGATTAGAAACCTCATTTGAAATCAGTCAACAGTCAAACATCCTTTCATTTTTGTTATTTCTGAGGATCTCACTATATGTATAATTTTCTCTCATTTGTCTCATGTTTATAAGAGCATTGACGCACTTTAAATATTGAGTATAATAGATACAATTGTGGTCAGAAGTGAAAATATGTGCATGAATGTCATGGTAATTTAGGGCATTCAGTCATTTCTTTTAACTACTACTTTCATGAGGTGGAATAATTTGTGCAACATCTTTAAGGATTTCAAAATTATACACAATTTTTTACTTATTTTGCAAAAAATGCTGCATAATGAAATTAACATATAGGACATATGAACATATAGCCGCTATAGCACATTTTGTACATTGTCTACTTATTCCTGATCAGTTTATTTATTTTAGGTATGGTAAAAAGGAGGTAGACCTGAATGCTGCATCCAGTGAATCCCCTAAAATACTCCATGTGGCAGCTCATCATTGAAATGCTGACAGCTTATTGGACAGGTAGTGTATAGGAAACAGAGAAAGAACAAAATGTGTCACATAGTGTCATGCTATGTTGGTTGCAGGATGAGACACAGGTGCTTGACATTGTGAAAAGGTGAAGTTTAATTTGCAGAGAAGAACCACATGTACACACAACATTACAGAAGGTTAAAGAGTGATAAGGGAGTGAGGGAGGACCAGGCTAAATATACACCCATTCATAAATAATGTGCACATGTGCACACCCAGCACCAGAAAATTACGTGATTAGTACAATTGGTGATCCAGGGAAACTGTGTCAGAAAATATAGCAAATTAAGCATAGTAAATAGCTTTTTTAATTCTGAGTAACATTTTAATGAAAAGGTTTTACAAGGTACGGATAATAGATCCAAAAGTTCTCTTTCAAAACCTAGTTGGGGAAAAATGCATCTAATCAATGCATTTGGAAATTCTGTGTACAGTGAAAGAAAATGTAAAAGCTATGTCAGGTACACAAGCTCATAAAGACTTATTCAAAGTGATTTTCAGCTGTAATTTTTGCTAATGGTGAACCTACAAAGTACTGACTTTAAGGCAGTTGATTTAGCTAATGTCATGTTTTATGTTTTGCATGTTCTTTAAATGAAATGATTCAAACTCTGTCCATTTTAATTCTAGATTGTGAGGCAAGAAATCATGAAAAATGCCAAGAGTGTAAGGGAATACTTTTAATTAACACTCCATAAAAATAAGAATTCAGAGGTAAAGATAAAATAGAGTATAAATTAAACTAAGATTGCTATGAGGTAAAACCAGCAACACGTATCAATTGGTTACCTGCTTGGGTTTCCCCACGTCTAACAATTATGCAAATTATGTAATAGACTCAATTGTGTCCGCTTAATCACATTTGTTTTCCACCTCTTGTAAATGTTGCAATCAAGTGCTGCGTTGTAAGTATTGCAACACTTCCACCTGCTGGCCAGCTCATAAGCTGTTTAATAATAAAATCTGCATTAACTGCATCAACGGTAAAGGTTTACTATAAAGGCATGAGAAAATGCAAAGAATAGTTGTACATTTACATTTACATTTACATTTATGGCATTTGGCAGACGCCCTTATCCAGTGCGACTTACAACGTGCTTTCAAGTTACCATCGATGAAGAGATCAATTCCGGATCTCTTACATATATACATATATTTGTAATAATATGTATTTGGTCAATAAACAAATGTGCCTCTATAAAGACTAAAGGTTTCACACTACCTAAAACAAATTGGCAAAAAATATTTATTTTGCATAAATTATAACAAAAATAACATTTGTTAAAGTTTCAGACCCAAGATCAATACAATAAGTCTGAAAAATTACCTTCACACTTCTCAAGCAAACTGTTAAAATATCTGACTAAAAAAAATCTGTAAAGTGTACCAGGATTAAGGTAAGGTGATTTAAGGTAATTTTCTAATAGATAAATTATTTTAAAAACTTAATATAATATTAATCATATTATATTATATTAATCTTAAGTGCCCTCTTCATTTACAGAGTAGTAAAATCTGAAGTATCAAACTTAAGATTCCTTATGTGGTTGGCCCTTTCAAAGTAGTCTATTACCAGTAGGTAATTCTTCCCATTCCAGTAGAACAAATCTATCCCAACCTTTTACCAAGGTGCATCAGGTATTTTTGTGATAGTCATAGGCTGTTTTGGTTGTAATGAGTGTTGTTTCAGACCATTTGTCTTCATGTTTAGATGTCCATTGACCTCTCTCTTGTCATGCAATAGTTCTCTCAAACATATAGTTTTTAATGCTAACGTTGGAATGAATTTTCCAACAAAACGTATCATGCCTAGTGCACGTAAAAACATGTTTTGTGTTGTGTTGCTCCAGTGTAGATCCCCTGAGCACCATCCACATAGACACAAACACCTTCAATGCCCTCTATGATGTGCATTATGTGTATGAGATTTGTGAAAGACTTTGGGGGAAAGATTATTCCAAAAGGCAATCTGTGGAAACAGTAACAGTAGCCATATGGAGTATTGAATGTACAGTGCTTTGTGCTGTCCTTAAGCAGCTTGAACTGCCAGAAGCCTTGCGAAGCATCCAACTTACTGAATTATTTGCCGTTTGCCATCTCACTTGATATCTCGTCTCTGGTAGATATCTTATAATGTTCTCTTTTTGTATTATTATTCAGGTCCTTTGGATCACTGCACACACACAAGTCTCCATTTGGTTTTCTGACACACCTTCAAATTTTAAGCAGAATTTATTAGATGATATATGTGGTCTACGCATTTGAAAAGACTAAATATGCGCACCTAAATCTATTAATGCAGCACAGGTAAAATAAGCGCCTCACTGAAACTCCAGAATCTGTGCATTTCGCTATGCCATGATACTGTAGGGAACATGCACGTCTGGTGACTCCCTCATAACCCTGAAATGAGTTAAAAATGACTCCAATTCACCATTTCGGTGTTCATAAGCATTCGGTGTTTCAACCAAGGGTGTACTCACACTAGGCAGTTTGAACCGTGCCCGAGTGCGTTTGACCACCAAAGCGCGGTTCGTTGGACCAGTGTGAGTGCTCCGAGCCGTGCCCGGTTCATTTAGCCGGCCCTGGCCCGGTTGGAAGAGGTGCGCCCGGGCGCGGTTCGCATGAAGTGTGAGCGCGTGCTGAAGTACGGAACAGTGCGCGTTATATCACGTTTTTGCAACGTTCCAAAACCAACATGGCGGGGAAAGGGTCGCTTTGGTCTACTGCGGAGGTGCAATGTTTGTTGGAAATTTTGGCAGATGAGAGCATACAACATCAGCTGGACAAAACGCATAAAAACTCCGATATATTTCGCAAAATCCGGGATTCCATTGCGATCAGCGAGAGCGCCGCTCTTCCTGTTTATCCCGAAACCCCGCCCACCATAATGACGTAAGCGCGCTCCGGCACGAATGCTGAAAGCATATGTGAGTTCAGGCCAGAGCGGGAGGGGGCACAATCGTACTCGGGCCCGGTTCACGGCAACCGTGCCCATGAACTAACCATCAACAGATCACATGGATGCCAAGGGGGTGCCTTGGGGTGCCCAGTCAAAATAAAAGAATCCTTGGTATACCGGAATCCATGGAGGGTGGACATCTACATGGAGACATCTCCAAGGCTCGGTGGAGTGGGGGCTTGATTTTTGGGGCCAGCATATTCAAGTCGTGAAAGATTACTGCCCAGATGTTCTTGGCCAATGGGCCAAATATAAAGACGCCATGGCGGAACTTTATCAGCGCGAGCTAAGGCCTGCACTTCTCTACCTGGCCAGGCTTTACATCACACTGCCCAGAGGCGCCAGAAAGGGGTTCAGCACAGTCAATGAAGTATATAAATTTCGCAAGTGAAAAGTGTTAGTACGTCCTGATCTGTTGGACAATTGAAGTCTTAACTTTGATAACATTATCTCTGATGTTAAGTCTGGTGTTGTTATTTTGTATTACATATTCCCTTTTTTATTTGCCTTTGTTTTATTTATTTATTTTCCTAGAGGTGCTAGAGTATACTTTTACATTTGATACTGGAGAATTTGTTGATTTATTTAAACAGGTAAAGTCATTTTTGTTTTTTCATTGACAATTAATCTGGTTCACTCCTGTATGTATAAGAGTATTATAATTTTACACCATGCTCCAATGACAGTTTTGTGAAGTTTCTTTAGACAGAGATAGCATTTTTTTTCTCTCTTCAAACATGTCCTCAGATATCTCTATATTAACAGTATGGAACACACTTAAAGCATATCTTAGGGGGCAGATTATATTATTATTTACGGCACAGTTAAAATGTAACTCCTAAAGGTGGTAGTAGCCTAGTGGGTAAGACACTCGCCTGTGAACCTAAGCAAGACACTTAACCTTAAGTTGCTCCAGGGAGACTGTCCCTGTAAATACTGATTGTAAGTCGCTCTGGAAGAGGGCGTCTGATAAATGCTGTAAATGTAAAATGTATGCAGAGAGATCTGACTTACTGCAACAAATCAAAGAAATTGATAAGCAATATGATCGATCTTACAGTTCTTACCTTTACAAAAAAACTAATGGAACTCAAGACTCAAGTTTGACTTGCTCACAACTTATTCAACTGACATTTATTCTGTAAGATTGGACAAAACAAAAGCATGCTCCTATGATGTCCAATCTTACAATTCCTAAAATTAGAATGCAGAATGGCTTGATGACTAAGGACCATTCTCAAATTAATGATTTTCCTAGAGGTGCCAGAGTATACGTATCCATTTAATACCAGAGAATTTGTTGATTTATTTGAAAACAGGTTTTTGTTCATTTTTGTTTTTTCATTGGCAATTAACCTGGTTCACTCCTGTATGTACCATTCTATAATATAAAAATGTAGTAGTTCTAGTAGTAACACACTCACCTCCATAAATTGCTCAAAGGGGGCTGTCCCTGTAACTACTGATTGTATGTCGCTGTGGATAACGGCGTCTGATAAATGCTATAAATGAAACGTTTAGGGATTTTTATTCACAGCTCTACACATCAGAGTTCAAAACATATCATAAAATCATTACTGATTTCTTTGGAAACATTGATATTCCTATAATTCCACTGGACACTATGTAAAGATTAGAGGAGCCCAAGTCACAAGCAGAAATAGCCTTTGCCATTTCCTGGTCCTGACGGCTACCCGGTAGAATTTTTCAAGATGCTTGCTACATGCTGTCACCACTATTCTGCTCTGTCCTTTCTAGTGCATGTAAATTAGAATCCTTCCTCATTCATTTACAGAGGCGTGCATCACTCTTCTAGCTAAAAAATAAAATGATCCAACTGCTCCTCATACAGACCTATTTCACTCCTTATGTATAGATGCTAAAATACTTGCAAAGTTTTAGCACACAGACTTGAGGTGAAGTGAAATGATTGTCATACACAGCACATGGTGCACAGAGTGAATTGTGTTCTCTGCATTTAACCCTTAGTGAGCAGTGGGCAGCCATAACAGGCGCCGGGGAGCAGTATGTGGTGACAGTGCTTTGCTTAGTGGCACCTCAGTGGCACCTTTGCGGATCGGGATTCAAACCGGCAACCTTCTGATCACAGGGCCACTTCCTTAAACGCTAGGCTACCACTGCCCCTGAGAATGTGCTCGCTACAATATTTCCAAAAACCAATCTGGCTTTATTAAAAAGCCACATGTGTTTCTAAAACCTTCGACTGAGTGGAGGGTTCTATATGCCTATTCCACTGCTTCAATTTGACTAATTTGCAGTATTCAAAACCTTTAACTTGCATCGTGCAACTCATCAGGGTTGCCCACTGAGCCCTATGCTTTTTGATTTGGCCATTGAACCACACTGCTATTGTTAGGATTGGCTGCACCTGGAGACACACCTGGACCCAATCAGGACTGGGTTTAAAAGGCACTGTGGAGTAGCCAGTTGGGGTTGTGACATTCTTTTGTGAACCAATTTACTTTATGTGTATAGTTTTCAGTTCTGCGGGTTTGTCAGGTTTGTCCTTCCCCAGTCAGCTCGCGGACGTGACCCAATGTCGCAGCCCCAACCGAAAGCGCAGAGAAAAACGGCAAAGGAGAATCATGCAGGAGAAGAGCTCAGCCAGTCGTGGTGAGTACGGGCGCCAGCAGGGAGCGCTGGAGGGTCACCCGTGGGGTCGGGGAGTTCCACGTCGAGATACGGCGGGACAGGGATACGACCCCCACAACGAGCAGCACTGCGGTATGACTGCGGTCCCTGGATGGTCTACAAACCCGGAAGCAGTAATGTCTTCGGGTGAGTGGACTGAGCGAGGAAGTGACGTGGGCAACGAGCGCAGAGGATGCGACCCCGACGATCTTCGCCATGTCTGTCCAGGAACTTTGTGCTCTGCTGGCTAGGCTCCCCGTGGACTGGGAAGACGCAGACTACAATGAGAGCGACAACGACACTAGTTGGTTTGCTCTGTCCATCGCGCCCGTCCGCGGAGACTCACGTAACTTCCGGTGGTGTGAGGACCGCGAGAGAGAGCCGTACACCGAGGAGGAAGACTGTGATGCGTCTTTTTTTTTTTTTTTTTTCTTTTTTTCCCTTTCCTGAACCTTTTATTTAGTATCAAAAATTACAAGGCACATTTTAAGGAATGTTATCAGAACATTATAAACTGAGCACAGATAGTACAACCTACATAACAAAAAACGAATTAAATCAGAAACATAGCTTAATATGAAAACCAAAAGCATTGATCCTTGTCACTTATAAGAGGTGGGTTTTTTTTTTTTAAAAACGCATCCAGTTTTGAAACTCATTCCAAAAAACGTGTGGCATTGCAAATAAAAAAAGAGGTGTTCTAATATATCGATATTAGAGTTACAGAAAACGCAGGAATAGTCATTTGTACCAAATTTCTTTTGCAGAAGATCATTACAGGGACAAATGTCATACATAATTTTAAAATGGATTTCTTTAGCTTTCTGTGGTTTTGGAAAAGAGAGGTATTTAGTTCTAATTTTCTTTAAAGAGATAACATTTTAATCTTTAAACAAATCTTTTCTTCTTAAGGTGGCTGGAAACAGTTAGATTGTTTCCTATTAATTTGTTATTACATTTTCTGTCTATAAATTTACATCCATTTATAGTCATAGATTGTTCTTTTGGGATAATTACTGAATGTTATCATGCCTTTAATTAGTAGAGTCATAGAAAGAATTGCCTTTAATACTCTGTTATTAAATTTGTTAATAAATTTGAATAAAGTAGGTTTGACCAGAAGGTGGCGCCCGTGTCACATGAGTGAGTTTCTTGCAGAAGAGTGCAGTGTGCTGCCTGCCCTTTACAAAATAAATATAACACTTCTTTTCACTTTGTTTTCTTTCACTTGTTACCTAAATTGCTTTACATCTTTCAGACCATACCAATTTCTGTTCACAGATTGTTTTTGATCAACTGGACTCTATTGTCCATCTTAAATACAGGGAGTGCAGAATTATTAGGCAAGTTGTATTTTTAAGGAATAATTTTATTGTTGAACAACAACCATGTACTCAATGAGTATTTTGTCCACATCATCCTCTTCATGCATGTTGTCTTACTCCAAGCTGTATAGGCTCGAAAGCCTACTACCAATTAAGCATATTAGGTGATGTGCATCTCTGTAATGAGAAGGGGTGTGGTCTAATGACATCAACACCCTATATCAGGTGTGCATAATTATTAGGCAACTTCCTTTCCTTTGGCAAAATGGGTCAAAAGAAGGACTTGACAGGCTCAGGAAAGTCAAAAATAGTGAGATATCTTGCAGAGGGATGCAGCACTCTTAAAATTGCAAAGCTTCTGATCATCGAACAATCAAGCGTTTCATTCAAAATAGTCAACAGGGTTGCAAGAAGCGTGTGGAAAAACCAAGGCCCAAAATAACTGCCCATGACCTGAGAAAAGTCAAGCGTGCAGCTGCCAAGATGCCACTTGCCACCAGTTTGGCCATATTTCAGAGCTGCAACATCACTGGAGTGCCCAAAAGCACAAGGTGTGCAATACTCAGAGACATGGCCAAGGTAAGAAAGACTGAAAGACGACCACCACTGAACAAGACACACAAGCTAAAACCTCAAGACTGGGCCAAGAAAGGTTTTATGGACTGATGAAATGAGTGAGTCTTGATGGGCCAGATGGATGGGCCCGTGGCTGGATTGGTAAAGGGCAGAGAGCTCCAGTCCGACTCAGATGCCAGCAAGGCGGAGGTGGAGTACTGGTTTGGGCTGGTATCATCAAAGATAAGCTTGTGGAGCCTTTTCGGGTTGAGGATGGAGTCAAGCTGAACTCCCAGTCCTACTGCCAGATTCTGGAAGACACCTTCTTCAAGCAGTGGTACAGGAAGAAGTCTGCATCCTTCAAGAAAAACATGATTTTCATGCAGGACAATGCTCAATCACACTCCACAGCGTGGCTGGCAAGAAAGGGTATAAAAGAAGAAAAACTAATGACATGGCCTCCTTGTTCACCTGATCTGAACCCCATTAAGAACATGTGGTCCATCAAATGTGAGCTTTACAAGGAGGGAAAACAGTACACCTCTCTGAACAGTGTCTGGGAGGCTGTGGTTGCTGCTGCACGCAATGTTGATGGTGAACAGATCAAAACACTGACAGAATCCATGGATGAATCCATGCAAAGAAAGGTGGCTATATTGGTCGCTGATTTGTTTTTGTTTTGTTTTTCAATGTCAGAAATGTATATTTGTGAATGTGGAGATGTTATATTGGTTTCACTGGAAAAAATAAATAATTGAAATGGGTATATATTTGTTTTTTGTTAAGTTGCCTAATAATTATGCACAGTAATAGTCACCCGCACACACAGATATCCCCCTAAAATAGCTAAAAATAAAAACAAACTAAAAACTACTTCCAAAAACATTCAGCTTTGATCTTAATGATCAAAAAAATTTTTTTTTTTTTTTTAGGGTTCATTGAGAACATGGTTCAATAATAAAATTATTCCTCAAAAATACAACTTGCCTAATAATTCTGCACTCCCTGTAGTTTCCGTTTAGGTGACTATCTCTAAGTTCAAAATAAGAGTCTCTTCCTGCTCCTACTATAACTTCACTATAAACATTGTGTGTCAAAATAAAGGTCTAGCAACTAGGAAAAACATGTCTGCAGGAATAATAGCATACAGAACAATATGAACAAAGTCCTTATCCCCTTAAAGTCTCTTTTAGGGGTGAACCCATGTACGGGGCAGCACAGGGGTCCTTTTCTATATACTATCTAAAATCTTTGAGAACATTTACAGTTTTATGACTCATTTACAGCTTTATGACTGAATAATTTGGCAATTATTTTTTGTAATTTTTTTTATACATTAACTACTGGCAGTGACATGGGCATGGTTGGTTTTTTTATTTATCTTTATTTGTTTATGTAATTTCATTTTCATCTTTCCTGTGTTATATTTGGTCAGGTTATAAAATGGCATCATTATATATGAGGTGCCCCCTAGGGCATATATAAAGAAAAGCTTGCACATACACTATCTTTTCTCATGCATCTACATACAAACCTCACGCATACACCATATATTCATCACACATCTACATTCAAACCTCACGCATACACCATATATTCCTAAACACATCTACATTCAAACCTCACGCAGACACCATATTTTCCTCATGCATCTACATTCAAACCTCACGCATACACCATATATTCCTCACACATCTACATACAAACCTCACGCATACACCATATATTGTTCAAAAATGTCATGTGTGATGTGCACGAAAAACTATGTGAATGCGTGCATGGCAGCAGTAGTATGTGTGCAAAGAAGTGGTGAATGTGCAAGGTTTGTATGTAGATGTGTGAGGAATATATGGTGTATGCGTGAGGTTTGAATGTAGATGCGTGAGGTATATATGTTGTATGCGTGAGCTTTGAATGTAGATGCATGTGTCATCTTAAGACAAAACATTTACAATATACATCCTTGCGCCAAATACTATTACTTATACTATTATCAGGACATACTAAGCCACAGGTATTATGTCCTGATAGCTCAGAAACACCCATCAGATTATCATACCATAAGTGTTTTGCATTTTATATGATTAATTATGACACTTGTTTGTCAAAAAACGCAGGAATTATGTTGTGATAGCCCAGAAACACCCATCAGAGTATTCTACCACCAGATTTGTACCTGTTTGGATATTAATTATAAAACTTTAATGTCCAAAAACCACAGGTATTATGTTCTGATAGCTCTGAAACACCCATCAGAACAGGGTACCTGTGATTAATAAACAGTAAAGAGTCATAATTAATATCGTAAAATATTAAATGTTCTGATGGGTGTAGTCATTTGTCAATAGGGGTTGGCATTACAGGAATATGACATTTCTACAATACATGACACATTTTAAAGATATCTAGCAAAAATTCAGTGTAATTACTGCACAGAACTAAATGAACCAGGGCTAATTATGCTGTCTTTGCAATAAAACAGTCACGTACGTGCCAGCTCCGCCACCCCCGACACACTCACATTCCCCAGAGTATTAGACTGTGCGTCTGCATGTCATGTTGTGTAGCCGCGGGTGTCCTGGTAAGTCCCAATTCCCTAGTGTGCACTGGGTGTGTCTGTTATAACAGTCCTGGGTTGTGGGTTCCTTAACACGTTCCCTGCCCAGGCTCCCCCGGCACAGATAGTGATCCTCACGAGGTAAGGAGCGTCAGGTGCGGCTGGTTATGTCTAATCGGCCTTAATCATAAAAGACCCCTGTGATCCAGAGTCTACATAGCGATTCTCCAACGCGACATCCGGTCTCTTGTGTGTTTACGTCCAAGAGTTTCGGCGGAGTTTCATGTTCCTGCCTGACGTCTCATGCAGGAATATCTTCTTGGAAAAGCGCAGCACCAGCCTGAGGGTCAAGTGGGGCCCTGCCCCTTCCTTGTGTTCAGCGCACGTTGTGGTGGATTGGTTGACTGGATTTGGACATTTCCATGACTTTTTGTTATTCTTTTTCCCTTTTTTTCTTTGTTATTATTAATTTGTTATTAATAATTTGTCCAAATGTTCTGTCTCTGTGCTTCCTTCCCCCATCAGCCTGTGGTCATGACAGAATGCAGCAACACCTACTAAAAGCACAAAATTAGGAAGCAGAAGAGGAAGACGACAGAGAAGAGCACCTCCTGCCATGGTGAGTGCATGCGCCAAACAAGGTTTGCAAGACCACCCGTGGGGTGCGTTTCGCAGCATGACAAGGATACGACCCCCGCGACCAGATAGAGAGATGCCATTCATGGGTGATCCGGGTGATCCTGGACACCCGGAAGTGGGGTTCGATGTGGGTAAGTGGTTCGAGGGATATCCAGGAGGATGAGGTCAGCAGCGAGGGAAATGCATGGGATGACAGCACAAGGTTTGCTTCCCCACTGCCCTCTGCAGCCTCCTCACCAATGCCCAAGATGACTGGGAGTAGGCAGACCTAGAAGATGTCAGTGAAGATAAGGCTGACTGGTGGACGAATGGTGAAAGGTGTGCACTTCCTGACGGGGCGGACTACACACACCTTCAACCACGTGCAGAGACACACCCAGGCCACTGCAGGTTGAGACAGATGTGCCAGCCTGCTGCCTGCCTTCCACACCAGCACCACCAGGAGGGGCCAGTGCCTGGTGATGGTTTGTAAATCCAGCCTCCCGTTCTCCCAACCCCACCTCCAAGTGAGGTCCTGGAGAGCACAGTGAATAAGCCAGAATACCTTAATTTTTTTCTGTCTCTGTGTGTGTGCATGTGTCCATATGTCGCCCCTGTGTAACCTCTTCTCATCCCTCAGAACCCCAAGGAGGAGGTCTCTGACCCGCAGATGGATGGGTGTCCACAGAGACCACTGGGAGGCATGAGTCCAGCCTGCTCGTCTCAACAGACTCAAAAGGGACTGAGGCGTGAGAGGTCCAGCGAAGCCCCCCCACTGACAAAAGTGGCAGGGGCTGCACGTCACCTGACAGCACAACCTGAGTCCAGGACCGCCTCCCTGCAGTCATACACAGTATTCCACTTGTCTTCCATAACTAAAATATAACGTTTTTGCTTGTTGATTTGCTTGTTGACAAAGAACTAACTTTTCTTCATTGTGCATTGAGATGGTATTTCTTGTTTTTGCAATATTTCTAAGGTGAAAGAATGCTATCCTAATGATATTATCTACATGTGAATCAAATGAGAGACCTGCATCAACGATGACACCTAGATCCTTTACTTCAGTACTTGGTGAGATAGAAAGGCTATCCAGAGTTATGATGTAGTCAGCCAGCTTATGTCTGGCTGCTTGAGACCCAAGTACGAGAGCGTCTGTCTTATCAGGTTTTAACAGAAGAAAGTTGGTGAGCATCCACTGTCTAATGTCCTTCAGACAATTCTCTATTCTTTTTAACTTCTGCCTCTCATCTGTCATTGCTGATAAATACAACTGTGTCAGAGTAGCAATGAAAGCTAATACCATGTTTGCGAATGGCGTCACCTAAAGGTAACATGTATAAGGAAAATAGCAACGGACCTAGGACAAAACCTTGTGGAACACCAAACTATACTTTACTATATGAAGACGAATCACCATTGATGTCCACAAACTGGTACCGATTGGTCAGATATGATCTGAACCATACAAGGGCTGTTCCCTTAATCCCAATAACATTCTCTAAACTGGCAAGGAGAACAGTGTAATCAATAGTGTTAAATGAACTCAGGTCAAGCAGGAAAAGCAATGAGATGCAGCCCTGATCAGAGGCCAACAGCAGGTCATTAACCACTTTAACTAGCGCTGTCTCAGTGCTATGATGAGGTCTAAATCCCAATTTATATAGTTCATGGATATTTTTGCTGCCTAGGTACGCGCTCAGCTGCTGGGCTACGACTTTTTCTTAAATTTCATATATAAACGGAAGGTTTTATATCGGTCTATAATTCGAAGCTGACTGTGATCAAGATCAGGCTTTTTAATGAGGGTCTAATGATCGCTACCTTGGTACGTGGCTGGGGCAACCCGACAAATTAATACTTTTAAGGATAGGATTTATAACATTACTTGTTTAAGGAAACTTGTAGGAAGCAGATCCAGCATACAAGTACATTGATTTGGTAACGAGATTAGTTTAAGAAGGTTGAAGCGTTGGTGTTCTGCTATTTGAAGATTACTTTCCATAGTAATATCGACTGAGCTTTTTGTTGTGCTTTTAATCTTATCTCTATTCGTAATAATTTTAGTATTAAAGAATTTCATAAAACCGTCGCTACTATGATGATATTGAGTGATTGTATCCGTTTCTGTCTTATTCCTGGTTAGCTTGGCTATAGTGTTAACTGGAATCTGGGATTATTTTTGTTCTTGTCTATTAATGAGGAGACTTCTAGATTTAAACCGAAGGTCAGTACAAGATCGAGCGTGTGACCACCATCATGATTAGGTCCTATTATATTTTATTTAACTCCAACTGAGTCTAATATACATAGGAATGCTGTTTTTAGCGAGTCTTCTAATTTATCACAGTGGATGTTAAAGTCGCGGACAATTAGGGCTTTATCCACTTATACAACCAGGTTGGAAACAAAGTCTGGTACGTGTCCGGGACTAGAAATGAGTGTATTAAAACTTTCCCTAATTAAATATAGGTTTCGGATGCGCTCCTCCAGCTTTCTCCGTCATTTCAGCTAGCCTCTTACACTTTCCACAGGTTAAATCCTCACTACTTATGGAGTTTGACAAACTGTACATTTCACACATTGCACAGGGGATTTGTGAGGGAGCCATAACTTACGTTTTGTTGAGTTTAGTTGATTCTTAATTTCAGAGGTAATTCAGGAAGTGCTTGGAAGTCCTTGTTTTAATTGCAATATATGAAAGTCCAATAAAGCCCACACAAATTCTGAAGATTTGACCTTACTATCGACCACATGCATTTACGTGTTTGGGTAAAAATGGTTAATGTGCAATTAACTCTTGCAAGTTAATGAAAAACCAGCAATTTTTTTTCCTGTCCATTTCTGCTGTGACAAAGCAAATTTCCCACTTGTGGTACTAATAAAGGTTCATTTAAATGTGCTGGACAGCGTGGATAAAGTATAAGGCCAGGCTCACAAGAAGCGTCTTTCTCTCCACACTCAGACCACAGTCCACATACTTTGTAAAGTATAAAAAAAAATATTTGGTGCTCATCTTACCATGTTTTCCTTTATCTACTCCAACTATACAACTGGCAGCATGCTGATGCTATGCACATTTGCCCTGCCAAGTTCCATGTCGGCAGAACAAAATTTAAGACCTGTGAACAAAATTCAATAACTTTTCAAGGCCTTAATTTACAAATACACAATGTAGGTACCCTGCCACTGCTCCCTCAGGGTGGGGTTTAATGTAGAGACCATATTTCACCCATTTACACTGGGTGCTGTGCTGTGATTTCTCACAGTTGATAATCACTTGCACTTTGGTGAAGAAACTAACAAAAAATATAAGCATCATTGAAAACTTATGTTTTCTCCACCACAGAAACACCTGCAGCCACACCAGACATGTTTCAATGCTGATGAGCAGCGACTAACATGGGATTAATTTTAATAATCTAGGAATGTAGCTGGGTACAAGCACAATTCCACTCCAATTACCAATCATACTGTGCATGACAATAGATTTGATTTTCCAGCATGAAAAGATAAAATCATGTTGATCATTTTTATCATGTTTATCACCGAAAAGCGCATTGTGTATGCCAGACGTACAATAATTATCATCTTTTACCCTCTGTATGATCAATAATTCAAAAAATCCCATAATGTACTGACATGGCCAACACTCCTCCAACCCACCAGAGATCGCTAGACCACCCGGGGAGACAGCAACTCGGAAGCGGAAGTGAGAGCAGGCAGCACCGAGTATAAAAGCCAGGTGTCCAGCCCACTGCTCCATTCCCGTTCCCACTAACCTCCTGTCTCCTTCTCACTGTCCCCGCTCCAAGCAAGTGCGTCACCGAATTCGCACAATTTTACCCCTTTATTTTATGGCTTTATTATTCAATTAGCACAACAGGGTACTGTTTTAATATATCTCTGTTTTAATCTGGCTACACAGAAATGCTTGGCTTTTTTATGTGCGGTTGTCTCCCTTGCCTTTACAGCCAATCAATACATGATGTAACACGTCAAAGCGACCCACGAGCCACATCCATGAGATCATTTAATATAGATCTAATGCAAACCTAATGCATCTAAATTGATGTTAGATTTAGTTTTAGATTTAGGAGTTATATGTTCAAAATGTTGTACTGTTGTACTTGCCACATTGTACTTTTTTTGTATATATGAGATATCACAACTGATAGTGCTCCAGCAATGGTTGGCAGCTAAGTTAAAATTTCAAAATGATAAACAATTAATAATATTTATTCATAATTTACAAATGTAATAAAAAATAATGTAATTATGTAGTTACACGCAACTACATCAGTGTTTCTATGCATTTACCTCATGGAATATGAGGTAATTGCAACACTTAAGTACACATGTATTAAGAAACACGTTACTGCACAACACAGTACAACTGTTTTAAGGACTATGTCATGGGGGGTGTGGTTAGTGAATTGTAAGATTCACGTAAAGACCACTATCATCCCCATGCCTAAGAATGTCCAGTCTCAAAGACAAGTTTTGCTGTGGTTTGTGTGTCCTTTCATCTGCAATTTGATAATCCTACCACATGGTGTCAACAAAGTCCACCCTCAAATCCATGTCATATTACTGTGATCAAAGATATAGGACGGATAACCCTTGTGTGGTCTTCATATTTTTGAAGGTCGACTGGATGAAGGAGGTAGTCTTCAATAGCAATAATAATAATTATTCCTTTATTATTTTTATGTTATTACATATTTTTTCATAAACATTTTTACACAGAGAGATTATATGCTTACTCTTGTATGTATACATATATGTACAGCTTAAGTAATAATACATAAAACCATGAAAATTGACAGTGCATAATGAGTGTCAGTGATCCACTCATATAGCACTCCCTGTGATTTTCTGCAGAAAACAACCTTATTTGCTCCCCTCCCGAAAAGTAGTGAACGCTTTTCAATAGATTCAAACATACACAGTTCTCAAAGCAGTAAGAACTGGAATGCTCTAAGCATAAAGAAAGGTTTGCTTTTACTAAAAAGGGAGAATAATGTGTTTGTGTGTTTCTGTACAGGTGCCGACTGTGTACCGACTTTTTTAACTAAAAGGAATGAGGTTTTAATGAAATCAAAACATTATAGGAAAACCGATATGATCAAGAGTCTAGGTTGTTTAGAGGTTGTTTAAAATTGCAGTTTTGGTGGCAACAAACCAGTTTTCAGGGAGTTATAAAGCTGTTTGAGGAAAGTATGAGGAAGCTGAAGCTGCCAGTCAGCCCCCTTATCATCATTATCACAGGGCAAGGAATGGGCACTTTTGAATAGAAAGAAAGAAAGCTGAAACCATGTTAAATTACAACGTTGTATATATAAACAAGAAAATGAAACTGCATCATGTATTGTTAGGTCACTTTATGCTTATAATTAACTAGCAAAGGATTACATTTGCAACTACATCCCTGCTAGTACCTTATATGTGAAATGTTGAAGAAGTCAGAAAATGGATTGCAACCAGGAGTTAAAATAGCCCTGGCTCTAAAATTCAGTTACACTTTTTTGGCTATTATATTGAGGCCGAGCAGATACAAATTTAATGGTGCAGTTAGTTCATGCATGTACAGGGTTTATCTTTAAAAGCTTTGGGTGACTCAATAAATACAGATAAATTAACAAATAATATAATAATCTGTGGTCTGTACACCTGAGTAAAATTCTCTTCTAGATGTTTATTCTTGTTTTCTTACACATGATGTCTATAGTTTATTTCCTGTTATTTAAGTCTGGATTTCTATGTCATAATGTCTTTTCTGAATGCATGGAAATAAATATTTTTTATAATACAAATATATTGTGCTGTAGAGATGCTGTAGAGAATCATAGTTTAATCATAGTACATAGAGTATGCATGTACATTTTAGCCATGCAAGTCTGTTGGAAAAAAAATCTGTATGATACTTTGTGTTTTGGAACAATCTTCAAGATAATGTTGTGAAAATTAGTGAATGAACTGCATGTTGCAAAACATCACAAGTTTTCTATTTTTGGACAATATGTAATGTTAATTGCTAATAAAGCCATTATACACAGGTTGAACTCATAAAAACTAAATCGCCTTTTTTAGACAATAAATTACACAAATTCAACATAGCAGACATGAGGAAAAGAAAAATAAAATAAAAATAAAAAAGTGAATTCATTTCTGCACCCGATGATCAAACTCTGGTTAAATATTGTGGCCTATGTCTCATAATTTACTATTTTCAGTTTATTTATTTTCATGCATCAGGTTTGATTATGCGACCTTACATTATATTTAATTTAGTTGGTCCCATTTGAATACATTGAAAGCACTACCTAGCTACTATTTGGAGGTATAAGATACATATAAGCATATTTGTCACAGACATATTTTGTTGTGAGTACTACTTGTTTACACATGCTTTTTTATTTGAGAGTGGATTACATTGTGTTTTATGTTTGTGTGTGTGTATCAAAACTACTCTACATTTATTTTATCATACAGAGTGTACCTTTCAGATCAATGTGTAGTTCATGAAAAGGTATTTATGTAATGAGCTTGGGTCCCTTACATAAGTTGTTGTCTTTATTTCCTTTATTATAGAGGCTACATGCTACTCCACTATCACTGGAAAAGCAGTTCCTTGGGCACACCATATATTTAAATCAAATAAAATAAATACAAAAGAATACAAAAAAATTACTCGATGGATATCATACATAAATTAGAGTTAGTGAGACAGGTGAAAACACTAGGATGAAATTGCAGAGCAAGCAATGCAAGACTGTCTCAGATGCTCTGTCTCTGCAAGTGTTGGTATACATTGTTGGTAGAGATTAGTACAGTTATTGATAGAGTTTCATGGCCTCGTGTCATTTAACATATGATCAAGAGACTAATACATATACAGGGACATTATTATTATGTTTTTTGAACACATACAGAGACCCAAATTCTGTGAAAAAGTAAAGCATTATTTCAAAAGTATCTCAACTGTTTAAAGAAAAAATGTACAGTCTTGCAGCCAACCTTTGTGGGAAATCTGGTTGTATCAACTGAAATCAACAAGACACAGGAAAATCCCAAAACTGTGTTGTAATGAATCTGTGTTGGTGATTCAACAGAAAAAGCCAACCACCCTCATCCTTGGTGTTCTTGTACTCAAGCCATACATTCACATAATAATATAAATACATAAAATGACATAAATAAATGTATTTTCATTTAGATGGACACAGGGCAGGCAATGATTTTATCTTCCAACATAACACTGACCACCAGGAACACAATGTACAGTAGGAACATGATGAAGCCCAACAACTTGCTCATCTTCCACTTACAGGCAGCGATGGAAATGATGACAAAAAGGAGCATAAGGAAGAGCAAGACAATTGCGCAGAAGAGCCCATTGCTGCTCACTTCCACATCTGACATGCCATGTATGATTGAAAAGAGCAGCCATGGAAACGGTAACCTGGGAAACACAAACAGTTTTACCATTTGGGTACAATTCATGGTGTAACTCTTAGGGAAATATGTCAGCAGTAAAGTAATGTGCTGTCTAACTGAAAAGTCTTAACAAATCATTAATGCCCCACCAGCCTATTGCTGGACAGCATTATAAAGTGGAAAGTGGTTTGCCACAGACCTCAGCAAAGTAGTATTACATGAAACTATTATGACTCATTTCAATAATGAAATTTCTAAAGGGCCAACTTATGTTGATGTGACAAGAATATGTTAAAGCCCTGTCATTCACAAACACGGTAATAGACAAGGGCAAACATAGTGATCTTCCCATCTCAATATCACAAACAGATAAGCATTTTTATGTGAACAGATAGTAATCCAACTCTCTGCAATTAGAAAACCGGTGTATTTACTATAGAGATAAACTGAAAATGCAGCAAGTTTGGCTCAAGTGTGTCTTATTTTATCAACGTAATCTTTCATACTATAACCCTGTCTATAGGATTTCATTGACAGTACACTGTATTAAAATTCCAATTCCCATTAAGCAGATGTTCTACTCTTCTCAGTGAATATCTTTTTATTAAGACATACCTTGAGTGATTATTTCATGTTTTATACAAAAAGCTTTAATATTACTATTTAGTGCCAATACCACGAAAGGCAACAACAATGTTTTCATTTTGTTATGTGTATGAAATCAGCATACCCCACAGTGATGTCAAAGATGTTGGAGCCCACCGAGCTAGAGACTGCCATATCACCTAATCCTTTTCGTGCAACTATGACACTGGTGATCAGATCTGGGATGGAAGTACCAGCTGCTAATATGGTCAATCCCATAATCTCCTCAGTAATCCCAAAAGTCTCTCCAACCTTGAAGATAGAGTAAAAAAGACCTGTTTTAGTTAAATGCATTTTCCAGGCTCAGACAAAAATTAAGAAGGCAGATACTATTGTACTATAATAAAATCTTTTTTGTGTCTTACCAATGTGCTACACATTTTTATTAAAGTTTTCATTATTAAGAACCTGTGTTACTATATGGACAAAGTTGATGAGACAGACCTTGAATCCATTGGCACATATTGTATATATAATCAATTACCAGCTATGCAGACTATAGTCGTGGCCATAATACACAAATACTGGATTACACAATATTATATATTATATATATATACACACGTCTTGTTAAACACCTACACTTTATTTAAACTCCAAATCCAAATCTGTTGTACAGTAATACAGAAAAGGAATGCACCAAAAGGGACTCACTTGATGGGCCCACCACACCATTAGGTAAGAGAAGCCTGCAATCCAGCAGATTGCCCCAAGAAATGTGATGGGGAAAAACTTCTTGGAGGTCTGGAGAACAAAAAAACACACACACAGGAAAAGCCCAGCATATATCAAGAATTTACAATTACAAAATAATTCATTCTAATTCTTGTGCTTATTTCACAAAAACAACTGTTCTCTGTTCACAACGACAACATAGTACATTGGCACTCACAGGTTTCCTGACATCAGGCAGTGTCAGCCAGAGAGGAAAAACTATGGGCAGTATAAAAAGGTATGTGACACGCTTGCGGTTTGTGTCTGGCCAAGCCAGGCTCAAAGGCTGATCATCATCATCTTCATCATCCCCCTTTAATAGAGGGAAAAGAACAAAAAATCACTAATAAATCTTAATATTCATTGGTTCCTGACCTTTTGCTCTCTCTCTCTCTCTCTCTCTCTCTCTCTCTCTCTCTCTCTCTCTCTCTCTCTCTCTCTCTCTCTCTCTCTCTCTATATATATATATATATATATATATATATATATATATATATATATATATCCCTTTCATTATTCCATGTCATGCAGACGGTGCTGTCATCAGTGAAGCAAGAAGGATTTTGAGATACTGACAGAAAATCATTATATTCACAGTTTTCTGTGCAAATGTTTAGTACTCAAATGCTACTATTAATATGAATTAATATTAAAGGAAAAAAATATGCCAAGATTATAACCTTAATGTGCTCAATAAATGGCATAATCAAAAACAGATCCTTACACACAGGGGCATACCTCTCCAATTACATGTGTGTAACTTGCTCCCAGGAGACAAACTTGTTAAAACTTGCCACTCATATGAAAAGTAATGTAGCACAGTCATGTCAATACATGTCAACAGATAATGCTCCTGACATGAACCTGAAAATTAAATCCTGGTGAGAAAGATGGGCTTCTACTTTCTAGTTGTGGCAATAAAAGATGTTATGGTGGTGATTATTTGACAACAGCAAACAGATAGTGGGAAAGTCTAGGTTGAAAAACAAGTAATTATGCCTTACGCGTGAACATAAAAAAGGAAGACCATACATAAGTGCAGAATGAAAGCAGACACAAATCTATATGAACTGTAATTCTTGTGTATGCCTGTCAATTAACAGATTTGTATTCAGGTGGAGAAGGTTACTACAAACAAGATACGGGGGTAATTCGAGAGGTACGCCGTACTTCTGAATTTAGATGTATGCTCTTAATGTTTGAAAGACTTGGCAAAACATAAAATGCTTAGCTATATTCTCTCAAGAGAGATGGGGGCTATATGTGGAACGTGTTAAATTCATGTGCAAAGCACTATGAGTCACCAGAATTGCATGTGTCACTCACTGTGATGGAAGATGACTTGAGAACTGCGGGTAAAAATTATTTCAAAATCTAAAATCTAAAATGAGCTGATTAACATTTCCTAAATCTCACACTGCCCTGGGGCATTTCTTCTGCTTATCTGAGAATTTATTTATTGCTTACAATTTTTAGATTTAAAAAGTGAATGGGAGAAACAATTTTAATTTGACCTTCTATCTCTCTCTATTCCAGTATCTGTGGAGCAGCAGCATCCGCTAGGAATTGAGCAATTAACTCAACAGTGCCTGTGGCGACACCTCAAAGTGTGAACAGTGCTCCAACGCTTCCTGACAGACACCCACAGGTGCACTGTGGGATACCAGAAAAAGGTATCCTTCTAAATATAGTTGGGCAGAGATTGCTTTTAAATCTAGTTTTCAAAATACAAGAATACATCTAGGATTATTTTTACAACAGTAATAGCAATTTTATTGTCACAATGACAACTACTAAACATTATAATAAAATAATTTTATAAGTCATATAAGTCATATAATGTTTTTTAATATTACTATTCTACAGAAAATATGGAAAACAGCATAGCATAAATTATGCGTTTAAATGAAGTGAGTGTATTTTTTAATGTCTTAACTTTATGATGAATATCTTTATTCACTGTGACACCTAGGTGCTTCTGGCCCACCAGGTGGCACTCATTCACCTGTGTGCTGGGTCAGAATCACCCTCAGCTTCTTTGGGATTAGAAGCAGGGTTATTAGGACCTGATAGAATGTAAGAGAGTGCATCCACTCTTTGTCGTGCATTGTTGCTCCCTGTTTGCTTCGTGCTTTTACTTCTCATTTTTGTGTTTTTACGACTATGGTTACATGTTTATTTTTGGTTCATTAAAACTCATTCTATTCATCTCATTCGCCCAACGTGGCATGACATGCACAGCCCACATAGGTATAGACACCAACAACTAGGGAAGGAGGATATCTTCCCCAGACGAAGACCCCCTCAGAAGTCTCAGTTTGGCCTCACCTGACCACTACCTGACTATTTATCGAGTCAAGGACGAGCCAGATGACCCTCTGTTTTGTTTGTCTTTGTGTGCTGTGTGTGTCTTTTGTGTCATTGTTTATCCCCACTACCCCTTCTTCTCTTCCAGCAGGTGACACCCCGTGGATAGAGGTCCAGAGTCCCCTGACCCTACCGAAAATTGGAATGTCTGATCTTCGGTGGCCAAGGCTGTCAAAATAGGGATCCTGTGTTCGCCTCCGCCAGCCCCACCTCTGCCTTTGACTGTTGCTGGGTACCCCTGGTACAGTAGGTGGCGCAAAGGGACTGACTGTGGGTCCTAATGAGCCAGAAGCATCACAGGTTTAAGTTTAGGTCAAATTATTAGGACACTACGCAAGTTATATTGTCTCACTCCCCTGTCCTGCATTGATGATAACCACTGTATGTTGAGGTTTTCTTTTGTCACTCTGTATGTCACTCATTTTCACAATGTTGTGCTGCTGTTTCACTCCACTCGATTTGACACTCCCTCACTCACTCACTCACTCACTCACTCACTCACTCACTCACTCACTCACTCACTCACTCACTCACTCACTCACTCACTCACTCACTCACTTTCCTTAACCATTTAGTCCTAACTCCCAAAGTGTATGTTTAACACATTATGGGATAAATGGTGTTTTGTCTTGTTATTTAATTATTTAATGGAGTTCTTACCTCAGTGTTAGTTCAACTGTGCAAAGATGCAATTAAGCTCCACCCACGCATTTCACTTCAGTTAAAGGAGAAAAGTTGGCGGCATTTCTTCTCCTCATGCGAGTTGTTATGTCCTGGTTTCTGTGGTGTGTTTCTGTTCTGTGTTTGTGTTGAGTTTGCAGGATGCCTGGTGATTTCAAATTGAGCCGATCTGTACCTGCGAACAGCCAGAATAAAAGGGGCAACAGTTTCCTTTTTCAGGGCTGCGCTTGCTGTGCCCTCCACCCCGCTCGGCTCCCTAGCATTTCCCGATTACTTCTGGTTTCCCCTGCGCTTCCCCTAGGAGGCGACACAATGGACCCCTAGACTGGCTCGTAACAAAATTGATGGCTTTGTCCAGGATTAGTTGTCTCTTTTTCCCTCAGGGACATTTAGTGACTTCAGTTTTTTGGGAAGACGTTTGTTGGGAAGGCGTTTGTTGGTAAGTTAGGCGTCTCCAGTCGGATTTTCTTAATCCCTCCATCAGAGCGTATTTGTTGTTTTGTTGGTTTGTGGAATTTATTTGGATGGTGTTTTGAAGAGCAAACCTGGAGGGAGCTTCGTGGTTCGTGTTCTGACTGACCGCAAACCTTCAATTGGTAACACTCTTTGAAGAAGAGAATGTGTATTTAGGGGGGTCGTTTTATGCAGGTTTAGGGATCAAAGTTTCCATACGTTGTTGCGGCGACAGGCGTTGGAAAAAGCGCTGGAAAAGGCATTGGAAAAAGCGCATCTTATCTTTTTTGGTGATGCATATCGTTCTGCCCGTGTCTCTTGGTCTGAAACGCATGGTTAGTAACATGTCTGTGGCAGAGAGTTCATTCAGAGCCCTTTGAATGAACTTCTGGCGCGTTGCACCAAAGAGAACTTGTTGCAAATTGCAGAGTGAGTTAACGAGCAAAGATAAAAAGAGCAAAGATAAGAAATCTCTGTTTAAAGCAGTAGAACGGGATTTATTGGGCATTAATGTCATTGTGGCGCGGACCGAGGATCAGGCGGCTCTGGAATTGAATTAAAAATGCGTGAGTATTCTTTTCGGGAACGCCATATGCAATATGAAGCAGCCAAGTGGAGATCTGAACGTGACAACCGTGCTGTGCGGGAGAAGGAAATCGAAAAGGAGTAGCAAATTGGAGATTGAATTAGAGGTAAAACGGCTAGAGTGTGAGGAACATGAGAGGGAGCGGAACTGGGAATATGAAAAGTCAGCGAAAGTCAAAGGGACCTGCGGGACTTTGTTTTAAAGAAGTTAGAATTAGAATTGTCAGCTAGAAAAGACGCCATGGTTCCGGCAGTTGTAGGTGTTTCCCCCATCTTTGTTCCACCTGAGTCGCTGTTACTTTCTGTCACTGTGTCTCCTCCTCAGTTCCCTCCTGTTGACCCGACTTCTTCAGATCCAGGGGATTATGGGTTTGATGTATTCTGTAATATTCGTCTCAGCATTCGTGATGACTGATAGTTTTCTGCAGTATAACGTAAGGGCATTCGGGTTGCGAAATGCACCAGCAACCTTTCAGCGTCTTATGACTACGGTGTTGGCAGGAGTGCCAAATTGTGAGGCTTACCTTGATGATCAGTCATTCATTCATCTACCTGTCATTTGACCATGCCAAAGTTCTCCAGTTCTAGCTGCTCCAAATTTGAATCTTCCATTCATACTGGAGGTAGATGCAAGTGCTACTGGAGAGGGTGCTGTACTTTTATGGGAAGATACAAATGGATTTGATCACACCGTTTGTTATTTTTCTAAGAAGCTCTTGAAGCATCAACTCAGTTACAGTACTATTAAGAAGCCTTTGCTTTGTTGCTGTCAATGCAACATTAAGTTTATGTTGGGTCAACTTCCATTCCTGTTGTAGTATTTACAGATCATAACCCTCTTGTCTTCCTCACCAGAATGAAAAACGCCATTCAGCAACTTATGCACTGGTCCTTATATCTACAAGGGTTTAATCTGGAGATAAGGTACAAAAGGGTCTCTGATAATGTTTTGGCGGACGCGTGTCACGCTCCTACCAATAAATGTTTTTTTTTTGTGATCAACAGTAAATGTTTTAGTGGTGGGGGTGTTACATACTGGTTTTTGTGGTGTGTTTCTGTTCTGTGTTTGTGTTGTGTTTGCAGGATGTCTGGTGATTGCAAACAGAGCCCACCTGTTCCTGCTGTGGACAGCCAGAATAAAAGGGGCATCAGTTTCCTTTTTCGGGGTTGCGCTTGCTGTGACATCCACCCTCTCCCGCCTCCCCACTATTTCCCGATTGCAACACTTCTGGTTTCCCCTGCGCTTACCCTAAGAGGCGATGCAACTTGGTGTGTCGGCCTGCTTTTCGGTGTTTGTTTTTTTGTTAATAAAATACTGGTTAAATTTCTCTGTTTCATCTTAGTAGGTTTTTGTCTTTTCTTTTGTTACGGGCCGAACCTCTAGACTGGCTCGTAAACAGAGTCGACATGGTAAAGAATTAATTCACACTCAACAACATTTAGTGTGTACATATAAAGCCTTACAGATCATGACTGCATTGCACATTTGTTCAGGTCATTAGCTTGACAGAAGTGTTAGCTAGCACAATGTTTTCTCATGTATTCATCCAGTTAACATGCAAGCTTGCGCTTTTTTCCATATGTAATATTGCAGAGTTGCGCTTTTGTTTGTTTGGTTTAGTTCAATTAAGTAAAGGTTCTATCCACAGGACAGCGGTGAAAAGGCGTTTTGGCCTTGCATCCACACGGGGCCTTGTTTGAATGCAAAGTTCTGAAAAATGTCTTTAGCTTACTCCTAGTCATGTTGCAGTTTGGAAGAGCATATCCACATCCAGCAGGGTCAACAGCCATATCTCCTTGCGGTTGGGTGTCAGAAAAGCAAGATTGACAGCTTCCATCTCCATGGATAAGCATCTCATTCCATGCCAGGCAAACCACTCCCTTGGGGCATTTTGATTAACTTTTTGTCTTACGATGTTGCATTAGTGATTTTTTATACATTCCTGCCGACAACAGTGTACAACATTGATGTAGGGAAAGTGAGGGAGTCACCTAGCGTTAGGGAACTGAGAGCAAAATTGCTGATCCAGCCAGTAGCGTTTTCAATCTGTGAGTAAGACGATAAAACAATGTTGACTTGTTTCATGTGTCAGAAGCTGTATCCCAGCAGTCTACAGTTGATTTCACATTTAAGACTCACACATGGTTACTATCCTGAACCCAAACTCAAATTGTTTTGCTCTCAGCAGGGGTGTAGGCATCAGTTCCTGACATTTGCAGGTTTTTGGAAACATCTTAATAGTGTTTATAGCAATGTTCAGCAAATTGATTTAACCATTGCTTGTTCCTAGAGTGAGCCTACTGCATCTTCATCTCAGTCACATACCTTGGAGGACCAATTGGGTTTCCAAAATCAGTCTTTCTTCTGAAATCAGTCATTCAGGTTAACCAAACCAAAGGTTAACTAACCAAAGAAATGTATGCATCCATTGTGGCCAAATTACAATTTCAAACAGTTTGGTATCTTCAGTTGTAGGAGATTTAAAGGAATTAACAAGCATACTGCTATTTCTGTTGAATGACCACAGCGTGTCTATGATAAATGAATGTTTTGAAAAATTTGAAAACCCATTTACAAGTCTCAATACCGAATGCAAACAGAATAAATACTTCAACCTAAAATGGGGAGTTGTTGAACCAATTGAAATATTATTGGGAATGAGATATGACAACAGGCGAAATCCAAAATGTGGCACTTATGATCAAGTACCAATAAAGGATACTTTACCAATTTTAGAAACATTTAATTCAGTTTTGATGAACATTCATTTGATATCACTTTTTCACACACACAGGATTTGCATAAATATGGTTTTGATGTAATATTAGAATCATTTGTAAATTATTTGAAAATACTGGAAAACTAAGGGCTAAGTCTTCCCTTTTTCTGACGAGCAGATTTATGGTAAAATTTCACAGATTACTGGAGATAATTTAGAAATGCACACCGTTCTTAGTTTTAATAAGAATGCAGATGATGGTAGTGGCCTAGTGGGTAAGACCCTCATCTATGAACCAGAAGACCCAGGTTTAAATCCCACATATTACCATTGTGTCCCTGAGCAAGACACTTAACCCCAAGTTGCTCCAGGGGGACTGTAACAACTGATTGTAAGTCTCTCTGGATAAGGGCGTCTAATAAATGGCATAAATGTAATGTAAAATGTAATTCAGTGGTCGTCATCTGTTGCCTTTGTTTAATGAACAAGAATTATTGTCAGACAATTCAGATGATGAATTATTTTATCATCACCAAGCATGGCGTGAGGAGAGCCTTCAAGAGAGTGAACACCAGGAAAGCAGCAGGACCAGACGGCATCTCGGGGAGAATCCTCAGAGCCTGTGCACCTGTGTTCACAAAGATATTCAACCTCTCTCTATCTCAGTTGGTGATCCCCACATGTTTCAAGGAATCCATAATTGTTCCGGTCCCAAAGAAACCCTATCCTGCTTCCCTCAACAACTACCGCCCTGTAGCCCTAACCTCAGTAGTGATGAAGATCATTGAATGGCTGGTCAGAGACTTTATAATTTCTTCACTACCGGACACACTTGACCCACTACAGTTGCCTACCGTCCGAACCGATCCACAGATCCAACTTCCTAACTGGGAGACCGAAGGCAGTAAGGATGGGTGAACATGTCTCAGCCACCATCACTCTCAGCACTCGAGCCCACCAGGGATGTGTTTTTAGCCCCCTGCTGTACTCTCTTTACACTACGACTGTGCAGCCACTACAAACTCCACCACCATCATCAAGTTTGCTAACGACACCGTCGTGGTGGGCCTGATCTCTGACAACGACGAGACGGCCTACCAGGAGGAGGTTGGAAATCTGGCGAACTGGTGCCAGAGGAACAATCTCCACCTGAACGTCAGCAAAACAAAGGAGTTAATAGTGGACTTCAGTACCAAGCAGGAGAGGACCTACCAGACACCTGTCATCAACAGGAGCCCAGTGGAGAGAGTGGACAGCTTCCGTTACCTCGGTGTTTACATCATGCAGGACCTGTCATAGTCCTGTCACATCAACACCGTGGTGAAAAAGGCCCGGCAGCGTCTCTACCACCTCAGATGACTGAGAGACTAAGGAAAAGAATATCTTTGCCCAATTATCATATTCCTCTATATGATGAGTAGCTTTATGTGCTGTATTTTGGAAGAAAAATATAGATGTTTTTAATTGATAATACAATGGTTTGGAGACAGTTCTGGGTCATTTTCCCACATCCAGGGAATCGTGATATTGGGAGAAATGAATCTTCTTATGATGATTCAGCCAGACCCCACATAGATTTACAGGGCTAATAACCAAACCCTTGATTTATTTTCTATGAGACATTGTTGATGTTCTTTCAGAAGGGCTTGTTCATGGTCAGACAGGTGTGTTAAATTTTTTTTCAGAAACAGCTGAAACATTTTATTCATTGTAAACAAAAGATGGACATACTAGAGAATTAGAGATTCCTAATTGGCAGATCACAATAATGTTTTGTTGTCTTTAGGACATAGATAAACAAATATTGTGCACCAATGGACTTGTTGACCTCCTTCATTAGAGTGACTTTGAAAGGGCACCCCTTCTGCTTGGTTCCATGCAGGGCCATCTGCTGAACTGTCAGGTTAACGTGCATCAGCATGGCACAAGGTAACAGGGGTCATAGCTGAGTTCATCTGTCTTATGAGATTGAACATGGAATCAACCAACCTGACAAGTCAGCCAGGAGGGGCTTCAGAGAGTCTGTATGTGTGAGTGAGAGAGGGAGGGAGGCTCATGGGGTCAGACATCAGGGAGGCCATTGAAATATGAATGAGGTAGCTAGACATGTACAGTTTGGAATCTCACACACAGATGTTATTATTACCTGTTGACCTTCATCAGGAACATGGGGCAGATTTCCCAAATGCCCTGTGCCTTGTTTTACTCAGTGCAATGGCTTCATTTTCATGTAATGGATGGCACTAAGAAGTGTAGTAGTGAACAGAGACTATATTTGTTTGTATTTAACTGTGATGGTCATGGAAAAAAAAGTTCAGCTTATGCCGATTCAGGCATTCTGTTGTAGACTTAGATGTCTTTTGGGTTATTATATTGTGGAAGGACTGATTTTCTTTTAATTTCAGAACGTACTGGTATTTGTGAATTGTTCCCTTATCAATGAAATGTAAGCAATTCCAAATAATAAATAATGTTCTCTTTAGCTGCTTGAGCTCAAAAAAATAATGTTCTTTTCACAGAATTTAGCCTCCCAACACAGTTTTGCAAACTGTGGCCAAAATGATATTTTGACTTTATTAATCCATAAAAAGGATTGTTCAGGGGGTTTGATTTGTATTACAACAGTTCACTCAGTATTCTTGGTCTTGAAGAAACATCTACCTGAAAAAATGTGTTAATACAAATATCTGTTACAAATAGATAAACAAATATTGTGCACCAATGGACTTGTTCACATTCTGACCTTGCTGTCATCTTTTGTCTGTTGCTTTGTTACTTGTTACTTTGTACGTGTATTACTTGTATTTATTTCTTTTTTTAAGAATGCATGGTTAGAGATGCCATTGCAGTTTTACTAGCTAACTTTGAAAATCTCACCTTTCATAACAAAGGCTGTAAGCAATATATTAGCTTATATTAACATCTGGAAATAGTTAAGTTCAAATGTATTGGTGTACCCACACATGATGATGTTCTCTTCCTTTTTCATTTAATAACAGTGTACGCTACAAATTGTCAATATAATGTTGTAAAGAAATGTTTAGCAATCAGCATGAACAAAAGAGAGCCAACAAATTAGTTATTAGGCAAACTTCAAGAATGACCACCAAAGTAGAGGGAAGTGAGTCAAAACCTCTAAGGGCCTGAGAAATGAACTTGTTTGCTTTGGTCTGAAGGAGGTCATCCAAGTTAATAAGGTTATCAAGCCTGAATAGCTTAAAGATCCCCTATTTTGAATTTATTTTTGCTTTTTATTGGTCTTAGAGGTCCCTTAATACTGTATCTGATTTAGTTTTTCAGTCGCTTTGAGACATGCATGTAGCTTTAAATACAAATGCCCCTTACAGCACTTGGTAGTCCGGGACAGTCTCTGATCCAGGTACTAACCAGGCCCAACCTTCCTTAGCTTCCGAGATCAGATTAGATTGTGCATTCTTCGTAAGCACCGCAGGACCATAGACAGGCTAGGGGAACAAGTGTTAATGTTAAATAATCTTACAAAGTAACATTTTCATAATAGGGGACCTTTAAGGGATTCTTCCAAGAAGATGAGCTCAAGCAGCTAAAGAGACTTCCTGATATTGAGCTTCTCACCAGTCACAAGAAAAGGGAAACTTCCCCAAAGGGGTGAAGAAAGACACCTTATTTTATAGCGTCTTCTAACCATACCTAGTGTGTCCACACCTCTCAACACAATAAGGTTTACACTTACTTACCGCATCTCCATCTTGTCCAACAGTACCATTCATAGGTGGTGTCACTTCCACTTCAACATTAGAGCTGTTAGGGAGGTTTTTGTCTGCAAGCACAAACACAGAATACAACTGATGTGGCAAATATAGGAGAAATGTCCTGAGAAAAACAAATGTGCTAAACAAATACACGCTAGTTGATCTTATTAGTATATATGCTAAATCAGTAGCTAATTTAAACAATGAAATAAAATCCTAACAGCAACCAATGGTCCTGCTGAGACAGTAATTCCATCCGTCACATGCACCTTCCAATTCATGTAAGACAGTTCCTCTACTATTCCAAAGAATATTGCAAAGTGGCAGCAGCCTTGTGGTCAGATTAAAACTTCTGTTGTTACAGCATGACTGGAAACTGAAGGGTCCCTGGTTAGGGACTGTGGTTAGGATTCAGCGCTTTCAATGCCAGATCCTGGGTTTGATTCCCAGTCTTGTAAGGCTTTTAAGCTTCTATACTGCACTCCTGCACTTTATTTAGTACTGCACACCTATACTTTACACACCTCCATGATGAATATGCTGCTTAATGGACAACATCATTCTCAGGAATTCTGTCCAATTTAAAGTTAACGTTTTCCAGTTATGTCCTGTTTGTCTTGTTTATTGTACAGAAAAGTTGTACTTTTCTGTTATAGAGATACTGTACAGTATTTAAATTTTAGCTTTAGTTAGTAAAGTTCAGTGTGTATATACATATATATTTGTCTTTATTTTATGATTGCACTATGGGGGGTCTGTGTGAAACATTATTTCAATACATGGTATACTCTGTATATTGTTGTACTGACAATAAACCAATCTTGAATCTTGAAATGTTTACATATATTTATCCCGGCTTCTATTTTAAATTGTATTGATAGCTTAGAGTATATAGATATTTATTATTTTATATATGCCTACTCTGTGTTCTAATTGTTTCCTGTATTGCTGTAACTGGAGCATTGTTGTCTCATCTTTCTGTATACTGGACTATATATAGCTAAGATGACAATAAAGTATACTTTGATCTAAAAAAGCAATCAGTACTGGCAGATTTGATTTACAAATCAGTCATTAAGCCGGGATGTCAGAAGAAGTGAACATAAAAGGAGGCAGTTATCAATAATACGTGTTCTCTGGTATCTAATTACAGATGCTTAAGAGGCTAATATAGATGTTAATATAAATTAGCAGAATTACTGATTACTGAATATGAGGAAAGTGGGCATGAGACACTTTTAAAAATTAAAGAAGTAATTGTTCTAGGATCAACTGAATATATCATGTATGAGTAATGTTTATACAGAAATGTACTAAATGTTGACTATTACTGAGTAGCTTGCACTAAACTGTCACCATTGTTTAGTTTAGACATCTTACTGCTAATAAGATGATACACACTTACCAGTCACTCCATTTGAATCCTCCACCTGACATTTTTTCTTGGCAATTTTGTGAAGAATGGAAGCCTTTTCACGAAATTTTCCTGAAAAATAACGAGCAAAAAAGGATGATGAGGGCAGAAAAAATATACCCTCAAGTTACTTCATTTGGAAGGGCGGAAGACAGGCAGGAGATATGTAGTTCTGTTCAGCAAATACCACTAAAGGACTCCTTAGGTCAAAATTACATCCATTAACAGTGACATCCAATGATGTGGCAGCAATTTCCTGGTGAGTAACCTTATTGCTGTTGGAGACGGAGGTGTGTGTTGTGCGGAGGTAAGTGAGGTCATAACAATGTCTGCATTAATGACTAGAAGGAATGGCCCTTCAAACCAGCTCAGTTCAATAAATGACTGACCATCGTCTTTATTCTCAGGAGGTGAGGCTAAAGTTCAAATATAAACCAAAGCAAACAGACTGTGCTATGGTCAAATATAAATGTACCTATTTATTTCAAACTTGTTATAGGCATATTTTCACATTTTATATGACATTGCAAAAATACATTTACTACTACTTATCCAAGGCCAACTGAAATATTTTACCTCCAGAAGGGCCACACAGAATAGATTCTGTAAATCTCAAAATATCTCAACCAAAATGTATGACAATATCATAACAATTGGATGTCAATAGAATTGAATATGTGTGCACACTCAAATTCTAGTCTTCATTGTCAAGGATTGTACACATATTGAAATGTTATGATTTGATCAACCAGGCAGATACAATGACCGGACTGGATTTTTTAAATTGGTAGTTAACTGGCAGTGAAAAAGACTATTTTCTATAAAAACATTAATTCATACATGGACATGTTCTTGCTGTTTATACCTGTTATGAACTGTGTTCAAATCATGAGGACACAAGTGCAAAGACCTCATGGATATTGATTAAATCAAAACAATAAAGGAAAATCAATATATAGTTAATATATACATACATATAGTTAAAACAAACAGTACCAGTACTGTGTAGGTCGGTGTTGGTCACTGCATTGAAATGAATCATTTTTCAAGTATTCACAACTGATTCAAAACATCTGTGTGTTTTTCAAATCTAATTAAATATTTTATTTGATTAGTATTATTATGAGTTTTGCTTGTAATCATTTCTGCATGCTATACCACTATGAGTTTGTGTGACCAACCACTTTTCTGAGCTATTATTCTATGGAGATTAAAGATTTAGAGATTTTAAAGAGATTGTATGATCTGTTTTTTTAAATGGATCTGCGCAGATCCTATATGTCCAGCAGGTCAATGAGAGGCCAGGTCTATGTCCCACAATAAAACACCACAGGACTATCATCAGGCTTGTTCCTGGGACCAAAGTTTTGGAGTCCCTACATAAACAGGGATTAATTGATTAATATTTGACCTGACAACTGTGACATCGTCTGTGACCTTCCAACAAAATCATTAACCATGCAGATTACTCTATCTCTCTCTTCTCTCTTCCTATAATTCTCTATGTTCTGTTTGCCACTATCGACATATTTGCTGAACATGTGCCATAACCCATTCTGACGTGCCCTTATAGATCCCCAAAGCCTCTGCTGTGGCCATTCATGCATGGTTGATGCTGGGGCCCCAGACCTAAGGTCAGTCATTTATCAGGCAAAGAGTTTAACATTCGCAGACACAAAAAAAGCTATTTACTAATCACCAATCGCACCTCCCTACTAATCCTCTCATTTGCCTGAGACTCATTACAACTTAGACTGAGGCATCATGTAAGTCATCAATAATAAATGATTCAACTTCAAGATGCAACATATAAGAGCAGAGACAACACTGCATATGGCTGCAATTCTCAAAATGTGGGGCACGACACACCAGTGGAGGATAGAGACATATCAGGTGGGGTGCAACAAACAAAGCTGGCAATTCCGAGAAAAACAAGATCCATGGTAATCAGCCAATAACCCATGACTTATGGATGGGTTTAAAAAAAAAAAAAAAAAAAAAATTATATATATATATATATATATATATATATATATATATATATATATGTGTGTGTGTGTGTGTGTGTGTGTGTGTGTGTGTGTGAGTATGTATGTAGTTATAGTTTTATATATGGATACAAGCAACAAAAGATATAAAAAATTATTTCACAAGAGTTGAATGAAAGAAAAAATGTGTACAATCACAACACACAACACAATATTTTGTATCCAAAACTGTACTGAAGTCAAGCCACATTATATTACATAGTGAAAAAAAAACATGACAAACAATGAACAAAAACAGAAATTAACAAAAACACTACAAAATACGATGAATATGGCCACCACGATTTGCACTTGTGTCAGTGAAATCTTGTTTAGAGAGAGAAAGAAAGATAGAGAGAGAGACAGAGAAAGAAAACACAAAACAACTAAAATAGAGGAAAGACTGAATGGAAAAAATACTCAGAGATAATGGTGGGAAGCACTTACCTTCTTCTGTCATTGAGTGATAATATTTTAGCTTGCCATAAGTCCCAAGTTCTACAGACATCACACCAAGAGACAAAAGTAAGGCAACAAAGACACAAAAGAAGCAGAGAGAACATGAAGAAAGAAGACATTTGAGATTCTAACACACACACAAACACATTTTTAATAAAGAAACGCTAAAACAAATCTCTCTCTAAAGAAGAAACTACCACTAAAAGTGCAAAGCATTGTAGCATTCCAATTAAAAAATAATAGGATTTATAATTAGTAAAAACAAAAAGAAAAAAAGAAAAATTAAGTCAGAAATGACTGAATTTAGGTTTAGGTGAACTTGTGACACAAATGTAGCCACATTTTTTGATGCTTGAAATGCATTGGTTTGTTTATCTCTAGTGTTGACAACCTTGCATGTGACCCCCAGCGCCTCTTCACCAGTATCAGGAAACAAACACTGGTCACAGTTTGTGCCCAGAGCACAAAGCTTTTAACATTGATTCTGCACCAGGAAAGGGGGTACTTGCATAACACAAATGTGGCCAAATAAATTATCAAATGGTTTCTCTGGCATGGAGTAGTAAGAGCCTGAGGAGGAGCGTGACTGGACTGACTATGGCTGCATCCACAGCATAAACAGACTGACCCTCAGGCTTTGAGGATGGGGGATTGATGTGCAGAGAATTCAAATAAGATTCAGTCTGAGAGTTATAAATCTGGAATGTCAACAAGCATCTAAATGGTTAAACATCAAAAGACATAGCCAGCTGACACTGTGAAGGTCAGTGCCCCCTGTCCTATTGGAGGTCAGGAAACCAGGAATCATCTCAAGCAACTGGGAGTACTCCACAGACTGTACAACTCATCTGAATCAGACAGCCGTCACACCCAGATGGCTTTCCTCTGAACTGCAACAGTATATTTGTCACAGAAAGGGTTCTTTGAAAACACCTCAAAATTTAGGTTTCTGAAAATACAGGTAGACAAAAATGTTGGATTAAACAAACACAATGCTGTTCTGTCCACTGTGTATTCACATGATCCAGATAATTAAGCATCTGTTTGTAGCCAGTGACAATATTGCTGTAATGGTTCTAGTTCATTCCATGCTCTCACTTCTAGTCCATTCCATACTTTTGGGTTCTGTTCAGATACTGTGTGATGCAAAGATAAACAAAAAGCAATACAAGGCCTTCATTGCTGCATTTTGAATTTTAAAATACATCACAGTTTATCCTATGGGAGCAGGTCAGGGAAACACACGTTCTTTGTCCACATACAGGCCTTAATAATGTGTGCATAATGAATTCTTAATTATCTTGTTGAAATATGCATGGATATTCTGCTAAAGGTGTTGCTCTTTGACAGTTTTTGACAGTTCCTCATTCAGTGCTGTTACAGGGATCGGAGATCATCGTAATTAAGATTAGGTTTGTATCCATGTCCTTTACACAGTGAAAGACCTCCAGATTTAATCAATCTTTTAATGATGTTATGCAATATAGGCATAATATTCCCCCAAACTTTTTTTTCATATCCGTTTAACTCATTGCTTGCCCTAAAATTGTTCTGGATTGAATCACAGGCCTCAACTGCAGAAATGGATGTTAATCTCTCGCCCACTCATGTACTATCCTAAACCACTTAATCCAGATCGGGGTCAAAGCTTCAGGCACCCATCCAGGGACATCAAGGGCAGGGCACAGGGCCACAACATTGAGCACACATCATTCACTCACATACACACACCTATGGCCACTTTAGAGTCGCTAATCCACTCAGTGTGAATGCCTTTTGGTGGAAGCCTGCACCAACACAGGGCAGGCTTGAAACACCATACACACCAAGCCAGAAGCTGAATACATAACCTTGGAGGTGTGAGGACATGTTGCTAACTGCTGTGCCACTGTGTAAAATAATGCCTAGGATGCTATGTTTCCAACCTTGCTTATTGGGAGCAAAACTTTCATCATTTGGTGCTTGTCTGTTGAATATTCCTTCTGTGGAAAATTAATGTTTTAACAAAACATCATACTTTTAAAGTCATCCAAGCAGTAAATAGCTAGAATTTTTTAACTGATATGTTAGTAGTGAATATATGGGGAAAGTGAAGACCAGGATAATTAATAATGTGTCACAATGAAAATAATACAGGAAACATGGAAAAAATCTGAAAGTTGCCTGCAGAAAGACATTATGTTTTCACAGACCTGGGACAGCCAGAGTTTTTAGAAATATAAAATATAAAAATGAATGAATGGGGGATTACATGAATACATACTGCCTCACAGAAGTGATAATGACAAACTATGACAGGCCGAAAAACAAACAGATTTTGGGCAAAGACACTTAGAGAAAAAACACAACTCACCAGAGTCAGCAAATTCTGAGGAAATGAAAGATAATGATAGAAAGAAAGACAGAAAGAGAGGGGAAAAGAAAATGTGTAAATATATAATACATTATATAAAGAGGAAAATGGACCAAACAGAGATAGCTGTAAAAGAGAAAACATGTAAGTGAAGATGCTGCTTCCTTATATCGCATTATTTTTTCAAATTGTAATTGAACCGTGTGTCATGGAATTGATCTTCAGTATTCAGAGGGCAAAGGGTACATGTACAGTGGGGCAAAGCAGCTCCAAGTTGTCCCACTTAAAAAGATGAGAGATGGCTGTTTCCTCACAGTTCTCAAGATCATTTGTACCCCACAAGATTGTGAAGCCCCAGGTTGTGGGATATTCAAGTTCAAGTTGAGCTTTACTGTCATTTCAGCTACATACATGTTAGACAGTGCATAGTGAAATGAAACAATGTTTATTTGGAATGGCTACATAAAGGGCACATGGGACACACAGGTAGTGCAAGCCAAGCATTGTAGGAATACCAAGAGTAACATCAAACAAAACATGTAAATAACAAAGAAGACAGACAGAATTAAAAACCAATGTGCAAATATTGCTGTAATAGACATATGATAGACATATGTTCAGTCCAGAGTGGGAAGTCCCTGAGTGTTCAGGTGTCTGATGGCCTGTGGTATAAAGCTGTTGCACACTCGGGCAGTGAGGGTCAGAATGCTTCGGTTCCTTTTTCCAGATAGTAAGAGGTTGAAGAGTGCATGTAAGGTGTTTGTAAAATCCTTCACAATGCTGGTGGCTTTACTGATGCAGCGTATGTTGTAAATATGGAGGGAAAAGAGACTGGCGATCTTCGCTGTCCTTGCTATCCACTGTAGGGTTGATGTGGTGCTGTTCCCAAACCAGACAGTGATGCAGCTGGTCAGAATGCTCTCAATAGTCCTTCTGTAGAAGATGGTGAGGATGGGTGGTGGGAGGTAGGCTTTCCTCAGTCTCTGCAGGAAGTAAAGACACTGCTGAGCTCTCTTGGCTGTTGAGCTGATGTTGAGAGTCCAGGAGAGGTTCTCCTCTAGATGAACACTGAGAAACTTTGTGTTCTTGATGATCTCCACACAAGATCCATCAATGTTCAGTGGAAAGTGGTCCCTCCATTGAAGAACTCTTAGGCCCGTGTGGCCTTGAGAAACGTTAGAATGAGGAGACGTTGCAGATTTTAGTAGGAACATCTGCCAGCTGGTCTGCACATTCTCTGAGCATCTTCCAGGGACTTTGTCTGGTCCAGCAGCCTTTCATGAGGTTTTCCTCATGTTAGCCGTGGTTAGACACAGCACCTGATCACTAGGAGGAGGGTTGCATTTCCTTGCAGTCACATTGTTCTGTGTGTGCATAAAAGTAATTCAGCGCATTCGGTAAAGAGGGGGTCGAGGTTGTAATCTTGTAGTTTGTGAACTACAACAGTGTAGTGCAGTGAACAGTTGCCGGAGGGTCCGGGATCGCCTCCCTGCGCGGTGCAGGGAGGGGAGCTGGTCGCACTGCCAGCAAAGACGTGCAGCGAGAGGGGCTGCATGTGCCTAGAATGCACCACCCAGGGGTGCAGTAAATGCCACTGGTTTTTGTGTGCATATGTTCAGTCCAGAGTGGGACTGTGGGACTGTGGGACATGTGGGACATGTGCCTAGAATGCACCACCCAGGGGTGCAGTAAATGCCACTGGTTTTTGTGTGCATATGTTCAGTCCAGAGTGGGAAGTCCCTGAGTGTTCAGGTGTCTGATGGCCTGTGGTATAAAGCTGTTGCACACTCGGTCAGTGAGGGTCAGAATGCTTCGGTTCCTTTTTCCAGATAGTAAGAGGTTGAAGAGTGCATGTAAGGTGTTTGTAAAATCCTTCACAATGCTGGTGGCTTTACTGATGCAGTGTATGTTGTAAATATGGAGGGAAAAGAGACTCTGACGATCTTCTCCGCTGTCCTTGCTATCCACTGTAAGGTTGTGCAGTTCCCAAACCAGACAGTGATGCAGCTGGTCAGAATGCTCTCAATAGTCCTTCTGTAGAAGATGGTGAGGATGGGTGGTGGGAGGTAGGCTTTCCTCAGTCTCTGCAGGAAGTAAAGACACTGCTGAGCTCTCTTGGCTGATGAGCTGATGTTGAGAGTCCAGGAGAGGTTCTCCTCTAGATGAACACTGAGGTTTTCCTCATGTTAGCCGTGGTTAGACACAGCACCTGATCACTAGGAGGAGGGTTGCATTTCCTTGCAGTCACATTGTTCTGTGTGTGCATAAAAGTAATTCAGCGCATTCGGTAAAGAGGGGGTCGAGGTTGTAATCTTGTAGTTTGTGAACTACAACAGTGTAGTGCAGTGAACAGTTGCCGGAGGGTCCGGGATCGCCTCCCTGCGCGGTGCAGGGAGGGGAGCTGGTCGCACTGCCAGCAAAGACGTGCAGCGAGAGGGGCTGCATGTGCCTAGAATGCACCACCCAGGGGTGCAGTAAATGCCACTGGTTTTTGTGTGCATATGTTCAGTCCAGAGTGGGACTGTGGGACTGTGGGACATGTGGGACATGTGCCTAGAATGCACCACCCAGGGGTGCAGTAAATGCCACTGGTTTTTGTGTGCATATGTTCAGTCCAGAGTGGGAAGTCCCTGAGTGTTCAGGTGTCTGATGGCCTGTGGTATAAAGCTGTTGCACACTCGGTCAGTGAGGGTCAGAATGCTTCGGTTCCTTTTTCCAGATAGTAAGAGGTTGAAGAGTGCATGTAAGGTGTTTGTAAAATCCTTCACAATGCTGGTGGCTTTACTGATGCAGTGTATGTTGTAAATATGGAGGGAAAAGAGACTCTGACGATCTTCTCCGCTGTCCTTGCTATCCACTGTAAGGTTGTGCAGTTCCCAAACCAGACAGTGATGCAGCTGGTCAGAATGCTCTCAATAGTCCTTCTGTAGAAGATGGTGAGGATGGGTGGTGGGAGGTAGGCTTTCCTCAGTCTCTGCAGGAAGTAAAGACACTGCTGAGCTCTCTTGGCTGATGAGCTGATGTTGAGAGTCCAGGAGAGGTTCTCCTCTAGATGAACACTGAGGTTTTCCTCATGTTAGCCGTGGTTAGACACAGCACCTGATCACTTGGAGGAGGGTTGCATTTCCTTGCCGTCACGTTGTTCTGTGTGTGCATAAAAGTAATTCAGCGCATTTGGTAAAGAGGGGGTTGAGGTTGTAATCTTGTAGTTTGTGAACTACAACAGTGTAGTGCAGTGAACGGTTGCCGGAGGGTCCGGGATCGCCTCCCTGCGCGGTGCAGGGAGGGGAGCTGGTCGCACTGCCAGCAAGGACGTGCAGCGAGAGGGGCAGCATGTGCCTAGAATGCACCACCCAGGGGTGCAGTAAATGCCACTGCTTTTTGTGTGCAGGTTGGAGGGATCGAGGCCACCATGCAGGACCACATCTGGGAGACAACCAGAGTGTGCGGGTCCGCCAGGGGGAGGACACAGCAGGGCAGGAGCCCTGTGGTTGCCGCCGCCCGCCCCGCCTCCTCCTCTGATGGCACTGCTAGGGCTCGGGGCATGTAGCCTGTGGAGGGGGGCTCTGTCAGTATTGGCTGCAGCTTGAGACACACCTGGGCCCAATCAGGACAGTGTTTTAAAGGCTCTGTGGAGCGGCCGGTCATGCCTGCGGCATTCTTTTGTGAACCGACTTCCTTATATGTGTAGTTTTTCAGTTCTGGCAATCGTCACACGCCTGTGGGTCTGTTTTCGCTCTCCCCTGTTTTTGGCCCTCGCTCTGTTTTGGTTTCTGTTAGTTAATAAATCTTGTTTCTCAGAATGTCCCGCGTCTGCGCTTCCTTCCCCTGTCGCGGACGTGACAGCCATCTGGATTGGATTAACACTTAGTATAGCACGCACCCCTGCCCGATTGCCGCTCTTCTGGTTTCTCATGCAATGCTTGTGGTGGTATTTACCCCGGGCACCAGCATCAGGTAACACTGGTGCCTGGGGGGGCCTGCTCTCCACAGCAGTCTAAGATATACTTTTTGACATGCTGAAAGACAAAAAAAAGTACAAAAATGCACCATTTTGGGTCCGGAGAGGCCTGACGTACTAAATTTCTGACGTACTAAATTGAAATTATGAGACACTTAATGACAGATAAAACACCATGTATGTGCTACCCAAACGGGGTAAACAGACAACTATAATGTCCAAGAGATTCATTAGAATGTATGATATTATTTCCATGAATGTCTTTATTATGTCTTGTTCCACCAGACTATGATCACCTGCATTTTGTGTACATTTTTGTGCTTTTTCTGTGTTTCCAGCCTATGAGTCCGTAGCATTCTTGGCCATTGGTGCTGTTTCTATCCTGAGCCTTCGGCTTCCGTGCCAACTACCCATGACAGCACTCTTAAACGTCTTTACACTCGCTAAGTAAAAGCTGAATAGAAATGTTTACCATATACTGTACCGTTTAGTGTTAATCTGATCTTATCTATTAACAGTATCAGATATATTGTATGTCAGTTGATGGACCTGTCAGTCTTAATGCCCTTATTGATTAATTAATTAATCATTAATTAATTGATTATTTTTTTTATAGTACCTAATATCTCTATAGGTGAAACCAGCACCAAGAAATGCATTGTCACATTCCCCAGTGGCTGGCTTCTGCAATTACTGGGGATTAAACAATTGTAACCCACATCATCTCTCATTACTCGTAGCTTGAGGACGCTACCTAAATCCAGTATGCAACAGCAGGCATTAAACCAGTGACAGACTAGTTCTATGTCACAACCCATAGTTCGAGAAACACAACTAGAGCTCTGCTAAGTGCGAGATTTGGGAAAGCAGTATATTAATAAAAAGGTTTCAGTCTATTCATAAGCAGCATCTAGAGCAGTTCAGATCCAATTGCATCAACAATTTAAACATTTAATCTGAAAAACAATATTGTATATGATGCTGTTGCGTATTACTTTACCTTACTTTATTTTGCAGACGCTTTTATCCAAAGCAACTTATAGGAGGAAGACACCAGCAATTCTCATTCGATTTCTATAGATTTTGAGTTTACAAAAACTAATATCACCCTTCCCCTAAATCTGTACTAGGACTGGGCTCAGTGGTCCGTGCTATATTGAGCTTACATTTGACCTGAACATACTGTGAAACATACTGTCAAACCGGACGAATGAGCACAATTTCTAATTCCGATTTAGTTTCTCATTATTTTGACTTAGCATGCCGTAATTTCCACTTAGTATCTCATAATTTCAACTTAGTATCTCATAATTATTAACTAATATCTCATAATTATGACTTAAGAAGAGGAAGATAGGAAGACAACTCGTTGTAGTATTTTATTTTATTTATGTGGCAGAAATGGGCTTCCATTATTTTCTAATAATTGCTCAAACAGTTGAGCTCTTCTCACCAAGCTTCTTGCATATTTTAAACTGTCTCATTCCAGTCTTGTGCAGGCAAGCAATCTTGTCCCTACTGTCCTTAGACAGCTCTCTTGGCTATAGTGGAGGCTGGAGTCTGACTGTTTGAAGGTGTGGACAAAGGTCTTTTACACAGATAATGAGTTAAAACGTGCCAGAATTCTTGGTTGTCCTGTGAATTTCTGGATATTTTTACATGATGAAAATTACAGCACTCTGTACAGCACTTTCTAAGTGGGACAGTTGGCGGCTGCCAAATACTGTTTACCCCACTGTTTAAGGGTATACATGTATAAAGCCAGTGTTCATTTTGGAAGTAGAGTCAAAGGTTTGCAACACCTACAGGTGAACGTAATGCTACTTTACATATTGCACACTAAATAAATCATTTGTACAGTAATTACTTCTCCACTGGTGGAGTGCATGCATGACCAGTGTTATGTCACAAAGCCCACGAATAGCATGACAATGAAACATATCAATATAAAAACATATAATTTTAATATCAATTGCTCACAAAGTATAAGAAAGTACAATGGAATTAAGTAACCAAACATTCATTCCGTATATTTCTCAAAAGGACACTTTTGAAGACCCCTATTTTCTGAGAGAAATGTTGATTCTGAAAAACCGGAAGGCATTGTTTGAAGGTAAATTAGTTATAGGCAAGATCTGCTGGCAAGATCCTTTGGCAATTGGGTGATTAGCACTAACAATGACCGTGTGCAAACTGTTTTCTTTGATTTGTTCTTTTTTAAGGATCCAATTTGACATGATGTGTGTGAATAAACAAGAATCCTCTCTGCCTGGCACAGCTATATTTAATTTCAAAGTTTAAATAAGCCTTCTACAATAAACATTTTGGCAAGAAACGGAACAGTGGAAAAAAAAGTACAAAGTCTATGAAAGTTAACAAGAACCAACTTTAACTTAATTGACAGATGGAGCTTCTGAATGATAATTAGTCCCTAGGCAACAAATGACTCACAAGCCATGTGTGATTCAGAGTCATTAGCTTTGTGATGATAATAATAGGCATTGTCCGCACAGAGGATTGGTGTTTTAGTAACATTTATTTATTTGTTTATTCAATTGCTTACTTGCCTGCATAATTATCTATATGATTCAGGTTAGATAACTGCTGTTAGCAGTGTACCAATTGACGTTCCAAACATTATATTTTTTACAAAAACATTTGTGGCACAGGTTTTTAAAATAATTAACAAATGATTCCTTATGGCTCAGATATTTTTTTCTAATGAAAGTGTACATATCTTATTTTTGTAATTCTAAAAAAAATAAGGAACCACAATTCTCATTAAAGGAAACATTTATATACTGTAATAAAATATGGTTGCACACTTACTAGTGAAAGTGAAGTGATTGTCATTGTGATACATCGAGGCAGAGCACACGGTGGACACAACGAAATGTGTCATCTGCTTTTAACTCATCCCAAAGGCAACCGTGACAGGTGCCCGGGTAGCAGTGTGGACCTCAGTGGACTGGGATTTGAACCGACACCCGTCTGATTATGGCAGCGGCCTTAACTGCTAGGCCACCACTGCCCCTTACACTAGGTGTAAGACGTTAAGGATTTTGAGGGTTATGAGTAAGTTATGAAAAATGTTTGCGGACATGTTTTGGTATAAAGTAGTTCAAGTCAGAAGGTCCAAGTGAAGTCATAAGTCATTGCAGTTTAAGCTTGAGTCAAGTCAAGTCTAAAGTCATTAAATCTATGACTCGTCTGACTGACTGTGGTGGGAAGTGTCATGTGTGAAGTAAATATGTGAACTGAATGAAATGGTTTTGTAACTATATTTACAGCTACATGACCAGGGGGGAAAGTCGGCCTTCTTTCTGCTGTACTAAGGGCTTGCTTGGTACAGCAGAAAGAGCTTGCTTTGGAGTATTTACTTTCCTGTGAAGAGGCTTATTAAACAGTTTCTGTTTCCACCTACACATAACACTTGCTGATATGAAGGTTTGCTTTTCCTTTTACTTCCAGCTTCAACTCAAAGCCCTGCGGCTGTCATTCAACTGTACATGATGTGCCAGTAGCAGAAACTAATTAAGACATGTCTGTTTGCTTCTTCATGTCATCTCTGAAATGAATTATTTTTATAATGATATAAACCCCCAGCAAGTCCGAGAACCTATGTTAAAATCATTGGTATTTTGTATGTCATGGTTGTGAGTAGAACAGGGGCAATTTGCCACATCATGATTGAGTATGTGGATTGTGCATTATGCTAGAGTGCATAATATAAAGAGGTCCTCTGCAAAAAGAGATACCTCTACTTCAGAATGTAAAATTCAATGAGACTGTCTTGGTTTTGATACTCCAACTGGACTCATTTAAAACATTTGCCTAGTAGTGAGCACTAAGAGAATGAAGTGGAAAACCTCTGAATCAAATCCTGCTGAAATACATACATACATTCAGTACTAAGGTCAAATTAAAAATTAGTCTCACTTGACATTATGTGTGTTATCCTGAATTTAGTCCAGTATAATACTATATCATGTAATATTGTAATGTGGTAATCAGTTTATAGCTAAGAGTATGTTGACATTTACAGCATTTATCAGACGCCCTTATCCACTTAATGTTGATTAGCACACCTACAATGTGTGTACATAAATACAGCATTTGGAAGTCAAGCTGCTCTGTGGACAATCAAAGGGCACAATATGTACTTCTAGAATGATATATAACAAAGGCTCTAATGATTGAGACAGAAGAGTTGGCAACTAGGTGTGCAAGTGTAATCACTTTTACAAGAACAAACCCTATACTAACACCACAAGACTATCTTCAGATATGGGTGAAATTTAATGTGAGAGAAAGACAGCTATGCTGATCTGCTGATAAAAGATCAAGTGAACTGTGTCTTGTGAATGTGTGTGTCTGCAAGGAGAGTCACCTTACCTTCACTGAGAGGGTCCAGTGTGTGGATCATGAGCTGGAAAATGCTGTTCCTCATCAGACTGTTGTGTAGTGAGGCAGAGCTGCCGCCACGCTGTAGCCTCGGCCTGGCCTATTGGAGGAGAAAGGTTTCAGTCAAGAAATGCCCCCTGTGATTGGAGACACTGTTCAAGAGAACAACACCACTCAGCATATTTACCATTAGGATAACAGGGAGTCCAATTGGACATCATTTTAACATTTTTTGATTCCTGATCAACATTTACAGCATTTATCAGACACACTTATCCAGAGTGACTTACAATCAGTAATTACAGTGACAATCAGTCAGTAATTACAGGGACAGTCCCTCTGGAGCAACTTAGGGCTAAGTGTCTTGCTCAGGGACACAATAGTAGTAAGTGAGATTTTGAGATTTGAGTGTGCATGTCCACTCTCACATGAACCAAAGAAGCTGGTTAGTAAGGTAACTGCAGAATCCATGAGCGGTACTCTCAGAGCTCACAAACCTTCTAAACCATTGTTTCTTTCAAAGATTCATGACACTATTCCCTGAAGAAAGATTTGTTCACAGTTTTGCTGATTCTTAAAAACTATATCCTGGGAGTGAAATCAATAATAAAAAAAAAAAAACACTTCAGAACTTTTTCACTACCAAGGAGATTGTCAATGTTATAGTGTGCTGAAAAGTTTATTGTTATATTTGTTTTGTTCAGAATGGGTAAGGGAGAGGTTGACTTGGGAGATGTTCTTAATTGTTTGGGGGAGGGGGGATTAGGTCACAAACTGGATGTTTGAAAGTCTTTACAATAGACATTAATTAAATGAGGTGGGTTTATGGTAGATAATAAAATGGCCATGCCACAACCATGTAACAACAGAAATCTTCAGTACTGTCAATTGACTATTTTTGCATCTTTAATCTGATTTGGTGTCTGGTCATTTCATATAATAGCACACCCATTTTGTAATCTTTGGCAGGAATTTACTGAAAGAATATTTTGCTCACTGTTGTGGTGATGTGACATTAGGGGCACTGATCACATTGACATAAACCCAGAGTATTTTGAAGAATCTGAGGATATCTCATCCCTCCTTACACTTAGTCACTGTTTGACCTTTAGCTGCTTGCAGCATCCAACAGAGCTGTTAGCATTAAAAGCTGCCAGCTATGCCAGTGGTTGGCTAATGCATTATATGCAAAAGGCCCCCCATTGCACCTAGAGGACCCAATTCAAGTGTAGCTCCACCTTCCTCCCTTCCTCCCTCTTTCTAAAAATAACCCTGGCAGCCTTCAACAAGGTCGTGCTGCCTGCAGGCAAACGTCAGAGAAACAGCCAGTGTCTCAAGTGTGGAGAATGGTGGCATACTGTGGTGTATGTCAGTGCAATCTGGAGATGTCAGCTGCTTATTCACTATCACGTGCTGTGCTGAGGTGGGATGGTGATTAAGACATTCTCAAAGCAAAATGTCCTCAGCATAATTTTTTTTTTGCAACTGACAGCTGTTTATATTAAACAAAATATACACTTAACTGTTTTAATTTTATTTTAATACATAACAAGATCAGATAGGGATTCCAGAGGTCTGACTTCAGGGTTGACAAGACTGGAGGCTCTGAATGTATAGGAACAGAGTAAGGATTGTTGAGTACAGCTAAGCACGGTCATCACAAAACAGAGACACACAGACACACAGAAAAGCACAACACTGAGACAAGACCTACCGACAACTTGCTCTCATCCTCTGCTCCCTCAGGGCTCCCCTTTAGAGCAAAAATCAAAATAAATAAAAATAAATCAAATCAAGAGAGAGGGGGAGGAAGAAATAGGAGGAGAGACACAAGAAGACATACAAATGAAACATACTGTAAAGCAAAAGACATGAGAGCACACAGTTCAAGTTCACAGACAAAAGTCAAAGACAAGAAATAAAGAGAAAGAGTCTTCAGATTGAAATAACATAACATAAGTAACAGTAACACGAGGAGGCCTAGACACAATGCTGACAAAACTCCATCAGACAAGACCACGTATTTGGCACAGCAGGTTACTGACACTAAGAGAAGTAGTTTATGCTCATTGCAAGGCACAGCAAGGTCCAACCAAAAACCAGACCAAACTACAGCACTCCAATGGATAAGGGGTGAAATATCTATACAATAGCTATACAAATATGATCACAGATTGAATCAAAACTCTGTTTATATTATTGGCCAATCAGTTGTAGGGATTTGATTTGTTTATCCCTTGGGAGGACTGGTTAAACTGGTTACTCATTATTACAGTGAATCTTGTGCAGTAGATAAAGGGGCAGCTGAAGTACCCATGTCTCCTCCCCCTATATTATGTTATCAAATCTAAACAAGCATAGATGACAGAAAGTGCTTCTCAAACTCCTGCTCAAATGCTGCTTTTTAAAAATCTGAGACTAGGCACTGCTTAGTCCCTCTGTACAACGACTAACCCCTTTATCACTGCATCACTTTATGAAGAACTTCCCATGATGAATTATTTATTTTATTTTTAAATGCTGAATATATTTAGGCTTGACAGAATAGTCATGAACCCAGCACAAAATTACACAAAGACTCATAAAGATCTTTATAACCTTTATGGCAGTTATTGAGATTAGGATGCACCCATGCAGGAAACTAAACCTTGTGGACATATAATGACTAATCACATGAACAGATTGACAGTACATTATAAGTGTCCTTTGGAAATTGCTAGGCACATTAATCTTAGCAGCACTTTTGTTACAGCACTTATGTAAGAATGAATTATGAGGATTCTTGGAAGCATTCACAAATCAGAAGAACATTTTATAAATCTGCTAAGCCACCTCCACATCATGCTGAGTCACTGCATGTGATGTGTCCAAAGCCATTCCTTCATGAGAGCACATTTGCTGAGAAATGGTAATAAGGACTATTCTGAAGGATGTCCATTCATTTCAAGACTTAAAGCACTTAAAGTGATTCAGTTGCCATGAAGGTGATGGACTTTTATTATTTTATTAACTTTACTTGGCTTTGGTGTAAAACTCAAAATGTGCCTAAACTAAGACACTGAAATTTGAATGATAATATGTCTTATTATGGTTGCATTTGAAATATAAAGCAATTAATCAGTGTCAGTGAAACACTTTTTTTGTCGTTTGCAGTCATCTGTTTTTTTCATGTGTAAATTAAATCATATTAAACTAGTATAGATATAAAGTATTAAATAAAAGCATATTTAAGGGAACAGAGATGGCACCGCATTCCACATTCCAAAAACATACCTACAAAGATAATCTACCAGACCAGGGCAAGATGACCACTCTAAAGCCTGAAAGTGAAGTGATTGTCATCGCAGAACACTGAAGCACAGCACAAGGTGACAGAACAAAATCTGTTTTCTGCTTTTAACCCATCACCCTTAGTAAGCAGTCATGAAAGCCACCTGAGGAGCAGTTTCTGAGGATGGCACTTTGCACAGTGGCACCTTGGTGTTTGAAACAGCAACCTTCCAATTACGGGAATTCTTCTTTACCCTCTAGGCTACCACTGCCCCTCTCAGTTGATCTAAAAATAAGAAAAAATTGGCCATAAAATCCAAGACCTCTCTTTCACCAGGAGACTGGGGCAAAGGTTAATTCTCCTGGAAGACCTGAAACTCCTGGACTAATGTCATTGGTTGGACAATAGCCTTTCATTTCCCATGTACCATGTTCAAGTGACATACCTAGTTAACTTCAGGTTTTGTAGATATTGACAGGAATGTGGTATGCCATGATACAGATAAATATGGATGTACAGTTTGGTGTCTCTGTAACCACCAATTTGTATCCTGAGTGAATGAGGAATGCATGAATAGCGAGAATATAGTGAGAATATATAGACTTATATCACTTTTTTATAATGAGCATGAATGAACTGATCTTAAGTCAGAAAGTCTAGGGGGGAGAAGCAATTGCCAGCTTAGCAGAACTGAGAAACTTAGCAAAGCAGCGCCAAGCAGAACAACCTTCAGCCACAATAACAACCTGCCTTCATGAGCCAACACGAGACACCAGCAGCACAGCTGAGCTAAGCCTAATCACCAATAAGTAGGAGCCTTCTATGCCTTACTGGGTAATCATCCATTAGACAGAAAACATGTCATAGATCGTGCATAATATATTAGCATTGACTGTTCATTGCATAAGTCTGCCTGCACGGTACTTGTGAAGCCGAGCTGTTTTATTAACATCGTAGCCTGGTCCAAAATGATTATCACGATTATTTTGATCAATGTTGTAATCATGATTAATAATCACGATTATTCATTATTTTAGGTAAACCACATGTACTGTACTTTCTATTTTAAACAAACAATAACTGAACATTAAACATCAAATAAAAATAACTTTTACATAAAAGTTATAAAAGTTTTATAAATTTTAATAGACTAAAATGTACACAAGACGAAGGGCTACCAAAAAAAAGCCTATGCAGAAAAGGTACAGACTACAAGAAATTTTCTGGCTTAAGGGATAACCAAAGGCAAGTCTCTGTGAAAATACTTAATTTTTTTTATATTTTACATGAACGATGAACATCGATTTACCTGCTTATTTAGAAAGAATAAATATAGACAGGGCAAGTCCTTACTGGGGCAGTGGTGGCCTAACAGTTAAGGAAGTGGCCCCGTAATCAGAAGGTTGCCGGTTCCAATCCTGATCTGCCAAGGCGCCACTGAGGTGTCACACAGCACCGTCCCCACGCACTGCTCCCCGGGCGTCTGTTATGGCTGCCCACTGCTCACTCAGGGTGATGAGTTAAATGCAGAGGACAAATTTCACTGTGTGCATCGTGTGCTGTGCTGCTGTGTATCACATGTGACAATCACTTCACTTTAAAAAGAAGCATTTTGTACAGATTTGTCAAGAACTATAGACAATGAACTAACTATGCAATATAGAGGTGTCAGAACAAAAGCTGTGTCTCTCCTATGAGGTGAGACACAGCTTTAATCTGGAAGGAAGTTGCTTCTCTGCT